>NC_058403.1:40521892-40592408 GCF_002201575.2 Neomonachus schauinslandi | reverse complement strand
GAGAGAGAGAGAGAGAGAGAGAGAGAGAGAGAGAGAGAGAGAGAGAGCGCTCGCCCACGCGCGCGCATGCGCGCACATGGGGAGGGGCAGAGGGAGAGGGAGAGAAGCGACTTCCCGCTGAGCAGGTAGCCTGACCTGGTGCTGGATTCCAGGACTCTGAGATCATGACCTGAGTTGAAATCAAGAATCAGAGGCTTAAGGGACTGAGCCACCCAGCCGCCCCTCACCTGAAAATTTTTAAGTAAAATAGGAAAAAGTTAGAAGCGGGGGAAATCGGAGGGGTAGACGAACCATGAGAGACGATGGACTCTGAAAAACAAACAGGGTTCTAGAGGGGAGGGGGGTGGGAGGATGGGTTAGCCTGGTGGTGGGTATTGAGGAGGGCACATTCTGCATGGAGCACTGGGTGTTATGCACAAACAATGAATCATGGAACACTTCATCTAAAACTAATGATGTAATGTATGGGGATTAACATAAGAATAAAAATTTTAAAAAAATAGGAAAAAGTTAAATGCATTTGACAATTCCATGAATCCTTATATACACTCTACATCTCCTCAAATTATGCATCCCAAACACATTATCTGATTTCAATTAAAATTTAACAAATTAAGTAATTAAAAAAGAAGTTGCGTTTATTAATTTTTTGTAGTCTAGCTGTCTGAAGGATGCAGGTGGGAAATATGCTAATTTGGGTATGTTTGCATATTTATACAAACAAAATGCACACCAGCAGAGACTTACAGAGTTTCTAAAATCAGTCATGCCTGCAAAATTTCTATTTTGGCTGTAAAATTTGCATTGTTCATGCTTGCATTTAGTAATACTTCCCAACCTCTTTTTGTTCCAAACAAATTCCGTCTCTACCCCATATCACTTGATTAAGAATTGCAAACATTTAATTGCAATAAATAACATTTTATTCCCCACAAACAGAGATTCTAAAATATATAAGCAGAAAACAAAGGGGAAATTGCAGAGGCAGACTACCTGCTGCTTAATTTCCATGATGCCTGTGGTTTGACCTCTTTAGTTCCAGGCACAAGATTAATTTATCTAAAGAATTTTTGTCAAATACCTTTTGAGCTAGCATGAATTTTGGAAGAATTTGAATTCTCAAGTCTATCCAAATAAGGAAAATATATCAATACATATTTTTGCCATTATGTAAACTCCACATAATTGACCTTAGAATTTTAAGGACTGGAGCAAATTAATTTTCACATGCAACATAAAAATTTTAGCACATTAGAAAAAAATAGCCTTAAGTTGTTCCATTTTTGGATTGCATAAGTAAAGCTAAAAAGAAAATTATTAGGATACAAATATAGTAATACTTTTTCTTTTAAGAATTTGGCTTTCACTTTAATGTGTGTATTTAGTTTCCTGCATTTCGAATTCCCAACAGCTAACAGACAATTATCTTTAGTCTACACAGAGCAAGAGTTCTCAGACAGAGCTGGGTAAACTTCAGGAAGGAAGACAGTACATGTTACCTAAGGTATGGAAAAATTCTAAAATTCATTCTGAAGTTTGTGAACTAAATTCAGGTCATGTTATGTTGAGTTTTATTTATGAAAAATTAAATTTAATATGAAGACTCTTAAATTAGAATTTATATTTAAAAACTTGAGCTTAAAAGGCAATGATAGGCTCATCATTACTTACTAGGAGGATAAAACTGGTTTATGGCAATGGTTGAATTAGTCAGAAGAGTTATTAAAAATTATTGAATTGTACACTTGAAAAGGGTAAATTTCATGAGATGTAAAGCCCACCCAATAAAGTTATATGTTTATGTATCTATACAACAGAATAATCTGAAATAAAAAGTAGTACACATGGTTTACCTATACTGAGGGGTGGTTATATTAATTATATGGCTTTGAATAATTTTGAACATTTTTCTTCTGTGTTCCAAATTTTTTTTCTAATTTTCAAGCTTGTTTGTTGAAAAAAAAAAAAACCACATCTGTGTGAAACTATTTTACAGGCATTATTGCTTGTTACTGACCTGGTCTGTCAGATTTCTGCTGGAATTGAAAAACAATAAGCCAAGAATCATTATTATTCACATTGCACAGTCTGTGGTTTAGCTTTAGAAACATGCTTTTCAAGTTAAATTTCCTTCAAAATTTACCTAGCTAGAAAAAAAAAAATAAGGGAAAAACTCTAGAAGCAAAGCAAACTTGAGGTTTGAGAGGTCTGGCAGTCCATTCTCCAAACAAAACTGGGTTTTTCTACCCCCGTTACATTAAAGGGGGCTCACAGTTGGTTTTCAAATATGCATTTATGGATCTATGTGTGTATCTTGCTTTCCTGGATGGTTAACGTGTGGTACTTTTATTTTTTGTGTTAACCTTAGAATAACTGACTGTAAAATTGATTTGGGGTTATAATGGTTTGGTTTAATACTCTGAAAGGGGATCATGAAACAGGAGGCCTTTTAAGACCAGACGTTGGGTTCTATACAATGCATACAATTTGCAAACGAGTACACGTGGAATGAATATTCCATTAATATGTGATGTTTAATATAAAACATCCAATGCATAGGCAATTACACATAATCAATATAATGTCTGTGCTTTTTCCATTCATAAATTTGAAAAAAAAAATGTATACAAAAACACTGGGAAGTTCTTTTGGTAATTCACCACTAGCTTCTAGTGAAATGGTGGATCATGAAATCAGACCAGAAAATAATCAATCCAAATAAAACAAGTTTTGAACAACAACAACAAACCTATGTCTTGGTTCTAAAACCTGTATCAGTTAAGCTTGTAATAGGGAAGTGACTACAAGAACTACAGGCACAAAAGGAAAACCTTGAGAAAAAATTTCCCAACATATTCCTTGAAAAGTCAGTGGGGTTTTACAGGAAACAATCAAGCGATTGTAGGAAGAAAACATGCAACCAAAGAATTTATTCAGGTAATATCTATAATTTAACAAAATAACGTACGTTCAAAGTCACTTTTTGAAGACAAATTAAAAGGTCCTTATGGACTTCAAATTGCTAACTACCAATGTTCATTTAAGGAAACAAGGAATAATATTGATGACTAACTATCCCAAGAGTGCCTGCTTCAAAATTGGCATCTTACTGTTGACTTTGCTGGTAACTTTGAAATCTTAAATCAACACATGTTTAATCCAAATACAGGTGGAAGATATGCAATGTAGAGGAAACTCTGTGTTCATATTTTTAGTTTTAAAAATAAATATAAAATAATAAAAAGTGATGAGAACAAATAGTTCATGAAATTTGAACATAAATTCTTTAAACTACATGAATCATCAGAAATCCAATACTGGTGAAAAAATTCTATACCCATAATTGATATTTACAAAAAGAACACTGATGAAATGTAAAACCTGAATGTAATAATCTTAAAAATCTTACACAGGAAGATATATTTGTATGTATATACTACATAATATATTTAAATATATATTTTTATTATCATAAATATGTATGTTCCATTTACATATGTATCTTATCTGTGGTTTTGCTTTCCAGGGTTTCTGCTACCCATAGTCAACCACAGTCCAGATCCTCCTTCTGACTTATTGTCAATAGTCGGTAGTAGCCTAATGCGATGTCACGATGCCTACGTCATTCACCTCATTTCATCTCATGACGTAGGCATTTTGTCATCTCACATCATCATCATAAGAAGGGTGAGTACGGTACAAAGGAATTTTGAAGGAAAGAGAGAGGGAAAGAGCACGTTCACATAATGATTATTATGTCATAATCATTCAATTTTATTATTATAGTTAATCTCTGTGTCTAATTTATAAATTAAACTAGCACAGGTATGTATGCATAGGAAAAAATAGTATATATAGGTATTGTCTATGGTTTCAGACATCCCCTGGGGGTCTTGGAATGTATCCCCCACAGATAAGGAGGCACTACTGCGCACATCTACGTATATCTGTATCTATATATAGATATATATCTCCCATGTAAGGCTCAATTACTGATCATTTTATGTATTAGATTCACACATTCTTTTATTTAATTCTAACAACTATCTTAAAAAACAAGAATTATTTTTTTCTGATTCCACAAAAAGGAAACCCAGAATTAAAATATTAAGAAACTCAGTCAGCAACGTGGTGGTGCTCCCATTCATTTTCACATCCTTCTTTTATTTGTATCCCTCCATTCACAGCTGCCAATACCCTTTGCAATATAAATAATGAGATAATTTGTTTCTATTTTAAAGAAGAGAAAAAAATGGTAAATTTTTTTAAGGAAAAAAGTTAATGACTAGAATTTAACCCCATACTCTTCTTTCCTACTGTTCTACTAGAATAAGACTAAAGAAGTACTGAGGTAGTTCACCAGAAAGACACTTGAGACAACATAATTCATTTAATAAAGCAACCATCCTAACTAGTCTTATAGCTCTCCTTATTATCATTCTAAGGTCCTTTCTAAATTAATAATGTAATGAATATCTCTTTATATGTTCCTCTTGGCATATTTTTTTCTTTGCCTATCTTTGACTAATTCCTTAGTAAAAATATTAAAATAAATATGATGAAATGATTTCTTTCCCAAAGAGTTTGTGTGCCTTTTACATGCCAGGCACCATGGAACTTACAGTGGGTAAAACAATGTAAAAAGCAGACGTGTAGCCCGACTTTATGGAGATTGAAAACATTCGCATCAATAGAGTTGGATTTCTTTACAAATTACTGATATCCCATGTTCCCCTAAATGCATATGGAACCTATTATCTCAGTTAAACACTAACTGGTTTGAAGTACTTCAACCCAGCCAGGATACCTAATGCATATTTTGTTGGTGTCCCAACAATATCCCTTTAGAATTTACAAATGTAGGGTAACTTTTCTATTTCAAGCTGCCAACATCTTACTCTACTTGGGAGGGTTCCTTTGAGCATCAGAGTCAGCTCTGCCAAGCACATCAGGCTGGAAGTTCTAAGAATTAATATTCCTTCAATTTACCTCTCATCCTTGGAACAGCTTTCAGTCAAGGACTGTTGGGGAGTTGATGTATAAATACCCAAGCTTTCTCTTCGTTTGGGAGGGATAACTCTGAAGCAAATGTTCTACACCAGCTCTCCCTCTTCAGCAGCAGAATTAATTTCCAGTTTCCCACAAGGTAACTTGACCAATGACTCCCCCTCAAGTGGTTGTCTTCATTTCCCTGTTTCATTTTCATACTCCCTTACCTGTGTCTCCTGGGATAATCTCCCCCCAAAACAGCTTGTATTCAAATTCTCATCTCAACATCTACTTCTGGAAGAATACAAACTAAGACACCTTGGGTCTATGAATATTTTCTGGGATACTGATGACAGCCGAGTCTGTCTTGAGCTCTATTTAGATTTTTGAGATACTTAATTTATGTCTGCTCTAGTTAATAGCCAATTCTGTCATTAGGAAGTTTTAATCTCCATTGGGTCTGAGCTTAGGGAAACCAAACACAGACACATAAACAAGTACACAATTACGCAGAGCTAACACACACATATAATCCTACCCCAGCATTACCAATGTCTCAAACTCACTCTTGAGAGTTGTAAATTGTAATACAGATAATATTAGAAATTATTTGAGTACCAGGACTATGGTTGCTATATGGGATGAGATCATTTGTGATACTGTTTGGAAGGCTAGTGGCATCATTTTGTTCAATGAGGCCTCTATTTTTCTGTCTACTATAAGTAAGAGTGACTCTTCTGAAACAAATGGTTAGTTTTTAAAAATTTTTATCCTGTTCTCCTATGCTCAGAACGCAGCATGATTCTCAGGTTAGAGAAGCAGAGGTGTTTCATTACTTCGCCATTCTTGGGGATTCCCAAGCAAATATCAAAATGTATCATGACAATGGGCCCTTAAACAAGAAGCAGACATCCCAATGCATACCAGATCCATAGAATTTTTTTTAAGTGGAAAACAGAGAACAGAATTCCCCTGATCTGTTGAAACTTGCTTTCCTATTCTCTGATGACATTGCTGGAATATCTCACAGCTTTCTGTTACTTTTAGTTATTAATACCCAGGATACACCAGTATAAAATGAATGTTTTCTGAGTTTGAGAGATAAAGGCTGGCACACTTATTCCTTCTTTCTCCTTTCTGGTGTTGTGACACTGTGGAAAGGTTATGGAAAAATGAGAAAGTTCACACAACTGCATTGCATTTGTTGAGTTCCTTTGTTTTCTTGGCTGATACCTGCTTTTAGAATTGTGTGCTAGCTTTTGGTGGCTACTCATGACTTTTTCAGAGGAACTGTGGGGACCTATTTTGAGCCACTTAGAAAATCATATAGATGTATCTGGTCCCAACTTCGGAAATTTTCTTTTCAATGTGGTGTACTTAGTACGCTTTTGTACTATTTTGTGATCTTAGTTGCCAATTCTGAAGCAATAAAAAAATACATACTTTAGCTTTTAGTTTGGAAACTCATTTTGAACAGATCCTTCTGTTGTCTTAAGAAACCCTTGATAATTATTATATACTGTACTATACATTGTACCTATATCATAATAATTGGACCAAATGACTCCATCTTAGAGTTAACTTCTTGTACCTAGGATGAATAAAACCATGGAACAACACCTTTACCATCCTACAGTTCTCAAAGCTTTCCAGAACACAATTTAATTCTATGTTGGGGTAACATGTTATAGAAGCCTGCAAATAGAAGCTGGAATAGGAATGAAAGTCAGCTAATATAGATCGTTGAATAAATCCTTCCTGCTGAGTCACATGGTGAGTGAGAATTAGAGTCCAGTAGGAATCAGACAAAGAAGCAGATAAGTCCCCTCTGGGAGAGACTCATTCACAGCGGTGGTGATATCCTGGTATCCCATTGTCTAGCCGACTTTACCAAGAGACACCTGTCACGTAGGAGTTCAGATGAGTGGGCTTACCCAGAAATGTGTTTCTTACTTCCTCAGTTCCCACATTTCCACTTCCCAACAATTACTCCCAAAGTATTGTTTATGAGGTAAGGCAGATATTAGAAAGGTATGTGAAATACATATAGGCTTATGTAGGTAGCCTACATAAGATGAGGAAAATATTATACACTGTATTAAGTTTTTATCTTGCCTAAGGATCAGCTTAAAAAATGGTTTTGAAGAAATTACAAATGAACAATACCATTTCTTTAAGTAAAGATCAAAGGAGATGAAAAAAATCCAAATTTATCTCTTGGAAGGTTAATATTTACATATTACTTACTTTTATAAATCTTTACCCTTGCAAAGATTTGAAATTAATAAAAAATCGGGCGCCTGGGTGGCTCAGTTGGTTAAGCGACTGCCTTCGGCTCAGGTCATGATCCTGGAGTCCCGGGATCGAGTCCCGCATCGGGCTCCCTGCTCGGCAGGGAGTCTGCTTCTCCCTCTGACCCTCCCCCCTCTCATGTGCTCTCTCTCTCATTCTCTCTGTCTCAGATAAATAAATAAAATCTTAAAAAAAAAGAAATTAATAAAAAATTAATTTCAAGAACAAATATTAAGGGTGCCTGGGTGGCTCAGTCAGTTAAGTTCTGACTCTTAATTTCGGCTCAGACCATGATCTCAGGGTTGTGAGATCAAGTCCGGCGTCGGGCTCTGCATTAGGTGTGAAGCCTGCTTAAGATTCTCTTTGACCCTCTCCTTCTGCCCCCCCCCGCAAAAAAAAAAAAAAAAAAAGTTACAAGAAGAAAAGCAAGACAAACAAAACAAAACAGAAACAGACTCATAAATACAGAGAACACACTGATCGTTGTCAGAAAGAAGGGGGAGTGGGGAGATGGATGAAATAGGTGAAGAGGATTAAGAGGTACAAACTTCCAGTTATAAAATAAATGAGCCATGGGAATGTAGAAAGACAGCATAGGGAGTATAGTCAATAATATTAGTATAATAATAATAACTTTGTACAGTGATAGATGGTAACCAGACTTATCATGGTGAGTATTTCATAATGTATATAAATGTCAATTGTTATGTTGTACACCTGAAACCAATATAACACTGTATGTTAACTATATTTCAATGGGAAAAAAAAGAATTGAAACCTCTTTTATGGAGTAAAAAGACTAGAAAAACAAAGTGATAAAATATTTGGGAAGACCACATATTTTCTTGATCAAGATGCATTTGTTTGATCAAATTACTTTCTTCATGAGCAGTTCTATGCAGGTACGTCCTTGGTTCTTTTTGTGGTTTAAACGAATTTTCGGCATACTGCACTTTAAAATATATTGCCAGTGCAAAGTGAGACAACATACCTTTTGTTAAGAGTCAGATATTAAGTTATTCTATTTGTTTTATTTATGATTTAAGGTAACTGTCTCATTCATCAAGAAAAAGGCTAACCACAGTCTTCAGGAGACAGAGACTAAGCCATTCAAATGAATGACTCTAAAGTGAGTAGCTTGTGCCAAAGGATGATTCATTTGATTTAAAACACATTTGTAGAGCAAATTTTGGAACTGTGCACACTTGTTAATTTTCTCTTTTGTGATTTCCCTTCTCTTTTGTCGGTTGGCAATCAAAACCAACATTTAGACAGTGCCAAGTTTGATGAAGTGGTTAAAAGCATTCCTGGGAGTGGCACATACGCCAATGAATCAGCTTTTTGCAATTAGAAAAAAATAAAAAGTCTGTGCTGGTATTAACAAAAGTTGCTGTGTGGTTTTGGGTTTTTTATTTAAAAAAAAAATTGTTTGGGAATACAGAAGCCTGAGCTGAAGCATGAGGGTGACAAGGAACTACCAAAAATAATTGATACTCTCCATCATACTATAGAGCCATCAAGCCCAAAACTATCTGAGGCCTCGTCAAGTTTTAGGTCACAACTTGTGAAACTGTGAGTTGTCTTAGAGTCTTCTCTTCATACCTCCTGTGTTCTTATCTGCAGAGTCCACAGGGGCTGACTGATTCTAAAAACTTCAGATGGATCATTCTTTCATTCCAAGGTGGGCAAATGTCAATCCCAATTTAATTTGAATATCTCAGACCAGATGGATTATTAGTTATGAAAAAATGTGCAGTAACATTTTTCTTCCCTACTTTCTTTTTATTTAAGATTTTATTTATTTATTTGAAAGAGAGAGAGAGAAAGCGAGAGAGAGAGAGAGAGAGCAGGAGCAGGGGAAGAGGGAGAAGCAGGCTCCCTGCCGAGCAGGGAGCCCGAAGCGGGGCTCGATCCCAGGACCCTGGGATCATGACCTGAGCCGAAGGCAGACGCTTAACTGAGCCACCCAGGTGTCCATCTTCCTTACTTTCTCTGTGCTGTAAGGTCTTACATTTTTGGAAGTGAACAAACCTTTCAGAAAACCTCCTAAGTTAAAAGTGAATCACAGAGAATTGCCCCATAGAAACAATGGACTTGATCCTAAAGTCCACTCCCACACATACTCCAGTAACTCTTTAAATGTTGATTATTTGGAAACTATGTTTCTTTTCAACATACGTGATCAAAGTTGACCAGGATACAAAAATTTCCACGAAAGAAATTATTTCCAGTTTTGAAATTTGCAACTTGTTTTTCTCATCTTTTCTTTTCTTTCATATTACTCTGCTTTATACAATTAACTAAGTAGAGGAACATAAAGGAGAGCAAACTTCCCCATCAACAAGTTTCCCCTAATAATTATGAATGTGTTAGACCAGATGGCTGCAGGTCACTAAACTAGAGAAGACACTGACTGACAGTTAGTACTCAGGAAACTCCATACATCTCCTTAATAGGGGATATAAAGATACCAGCCCATTCTTCCTCTTCGCTTATGAATCTTCTTAGTTCCCTATTATACAGGGTAGATGTGGACCTAGCATAAAAGAACGTTCCTGTATAATGAATACAAGAAAAAGAAAGATAGTTAAGTGTATGTTCATTAAATGAGTAGAAAAGTTACTCCTCCAGGGAAATTTAAGATATGAGAACAGAAGACAATTTTGTTTAAATGTGTGTAAGTAAAATGTTAGGATAATTGTGGCCTTTAGTACGAATCAAAATTTCTCAAAATCATCAAACAAAAAAAATCATTGAAATTAATATATATATATATGTATATATATATATATATATATATATATATATATATATATATGAACATCTAACATGAAATTTTTGCAAAATGGGCCATAACTATACCAAAATTAATTTATAGAGAACTTGACTACCTTGAAACATTTATTTCATATATCTTAAGAGCAGATGTAACACAAGTTCCATATTGACCTCCTCAATTCCTTGGTAGTTCTTTTAGTTTCTTAGCTGATACCCCCTAGTGAGTTGCAGATGTTTTGCCCAGGTACACAGAGAAGATGAAAAGCAAAGGTACCAGTTTAAGAGGGTGTGTCACAATTTTACTCTATAGTTCAGTAACTTCTCAATCCTTATCCAATTTAGTTCAATTCAGTTCTGTTCAAACAATGCCCATTTCAGACAAAGGGACTTTCTAGATTCACCTGTATTTTCCTCCTTTTCTCCTAGGGTTGATGAAGCAGGTTTTCCTATTCCTTTCTATGACTAAATTCCATTCTTTCTTACGTATCATTCCTTAAGTCCTCTAAAGCCCTGCCTGTCCTGTCAGTGTTATTAATCAATGCTGTTTTTCCTTTCCGTGGCATACTTCCATAGAAGAGAGAATGATGATTTAGAATGCGGGTACTGCTGGGGTACCTGGATGGCGCAATCAGTTCAGCTGCTGACTCTTGGTTTTGGCTCAGGTCGTGATCTTGGGGTCTTGAGATGGAGCCCCGCCCTGAGCCTTGCGTGGAGCCCCGCATCAGGCTCCATGCTCAGGGCAGAGTTTCCTCAAGTTTCTCTCTCTCCCTCTGCCCCACCCCCAACTCTCTCTCTCTCTCAAATAAATAAATAAATGTTTGAAAAAAAGAATTCAGGTGTTGCTGTCAGATTACTTGAATTCAGATAATGATTCAGCAACATCTGTGTGAAGTTAGGCATATTACTTCGTATCTTTGCCTCAGTTTCTTTCATTGAAATACTTGGGGGATGATAGTTTCTACCTTATAGGATGTTTCTCTTAATAAAAGTGGTATATTAAATGATATGCAGAATATGATTAGCACAGTGCCTGCCACATAGCATGTACTTTAACATTTGCAATCCAACTTCTGTTCCCAAATTTCACTCTAAATTGTCTGGAACATTACCATACTTCCCCAGCTACCAACTGTAGTAGCTCTTACATTCTGATCTAATTCTGTGAAACCTCTAGAATTTGAATCCTGTGTGCATCCCTTCCTTCTTCTTACATCTCTTTCACTTAAAAAGTATTTAGTAGTGCCTATTTGGATAAGGACCAAGGAAGCCACTGAAGAAGACAAATGTGGGCCATGCCTGAATTGTGCCCTCAGGATCTTAGAGTATATTAGAGAAGATTAAATGCATATAAAATATCATTCTAATGAAAATTAAAATAGAAGAGCACCAGAAGGGATACTGCTAACTCACAATGTAGTGCTCTGGAAGGTCAGATGAAAGCACAGTGACTTCTGGCTGAGAAAAATTAGAGAAAAAATAGTGGAGGAGATGGCGTTTAATCTGGGCTTTTCAGAATGGAAGACATTTGGACACATAAGTATTAAAAAGGTGTATTTTAAGTGAAGGTTACCAAATTTGTCAAACTTCCTGGAGAACCAGAAAGTTTTTTGTTTTTGTTTTTTTTTTTTAAGATTTATTTGAGAGAGAGAGCACGTGAGTGGGAGGAGGGGTAGAGGGAGAGGGAGAGAAAGAGAATCCTCAGTCAGCCTCCCCCCTGAGCATGGAGCCTGATGTGAGGCTCCACCCCAGGACCCTGAGATCATGACCTGAGCTGAAATCAAGAGCCAGCGCTTAACCGAATGAGCCACGTGGGTGCCCCTAGAACAAGAAAGTTTTAAATTTACTTTGTAACAAGGAGTAAAGAAGATTATGGTTGGAGCTTTGCATAAATCCTGCTTGTGAAACGTCTTATCTTCCAGGCTAAGAAGTTTTGTTTTGTTTTGTTTTGTTTTTTTTTGATTCCTGTGAATGATAGGGAGCTATTAAAGCTTGTAGAGGAGGTAAGTGACATGATCAAACTTGTATTCAATAAGATTAGTCTTGTCATGATTTCATCATAGTTCAGTAGACATGGATAAGACGGGGTGCCTGCCTTTGGGAGTCACAGCGCTGGGTAAATGCAAGTGATAGAGCTCTAAACAGATTCCTGCAGGGGAGTGAGAGGAGCTTGCTGACTCCAGGTCGGAAATGGAAAACTTCTTGTGGAAGGTGACTCATGAACTAATTTTTGAGAGATGAGAAATGAACAGGCATAGAGGGAAATAGCAGAATTTCCTGTAGGTGGAAATAGTTAAAATGGTTAAAACAGCATGAAACTATAGAGAGTTTATGAAGAGTACAAGGAAGTGTATTCATAGAGTGTAAAGTGGAAAGGAATTAAAAGGCAAGTAAG
Source organism: Neomonachus schauinslandi (assembly GCF_002201575.2). NCBI lineage: Eukaryota > Metazoa > Chordata > Mammalia > Carnivora > Phocidae > Neomonachus > Neomonachus schauinslandi. The sequence continues at coordinate 40,579,957 of NC_058403.1, read as the reverse complement.
CATGGAGCAGGTCATGGAGAGCTTTGCAAGTGATAGTAAAATGCTTGGACTTGGGGCGCCTGGGTGGCTCAGTCGTTAAGCGTCTGCCTTCGGCTTGGGTCGTGATCCCAGGATCCTGGGATCGAGTCCCGCATCGGGCTCCCTGCTCGGCGGGAAGCCTGCTTCTCCCTCTCCCTCTCCCCCTGCTTGTGTTCCCTCTCTCGCTGTGTCTCTCTCTGTCAAATAAAGAAATAAAATCTTAAAAAAAAAAAAAAAGATTGTATTTATTGGGGCGCCTGGGTGGCTCAGTCGTTAAGCGTCTGCCTTCGGCTCGGGTCGTGATCCCAGGGTCCTGGAATCGAGCCCCACATCGGGCTCCCTGCTGGGCGGGAAGCCTGCTTCTCCTTCTCCCACTCCCCCTGCTTGTGTTCCTGCTCTCGCTGTCTCTCTCTCTGTCAAATAAATAAATAAAATCTTAAAAAAAAAATGCTTGGACTTAAGGCATTCTGTAAAACAAATGAGGTGGAGAAACAACTCTAGACCAGTGGTTATTGTAATAGTCCAAATGAGAGATCATGATGACAACCTGGATTTAGAGATATGTGTGAAGACACAGGATGTCACAGAAATAGGAGAGAGCTTGTGCCATCAAAGGGCACCCGTGACTATATATATCCATTTGATAGACATTTAATATCTATTCTATTTCAAGTACTGAGGAAATACATCAATAATTGATCAATGTACAAAGTGGACAAAAATCCCCTGCCCTCATAAAGCTTATATTTCTTGAGGAGGACTAAAAGAGGGGACAACAAGAAAATAAGACTTCATAAATAACTTTGCCTGTGGTTATTTCCTAGATGCAGTCTGAGCTTTGGTTCTGCAGTCAGCTCCTTCTCCTATGCTTAGTAGCTATTGGTTGCTATTCCCGAGATCTTATTTTGGGCCTATTTTTTTTTTTTTTTAATTCTAAACTCTATATCCATTCCTTCTCTCTTCAACTCTTATGACTCCTAACTATATAACTCATATTTAAGTTCTCTTCCAAGAATCAGACTTTGTCAGCTGCTTACTTCATATGATCATTTGGACAAAACACCTGCATTTTGCCTTATTCTCATCAATTCCAAAATGCTCTATATTATCTTATCATGAAATCTTCTTCTTTCCTCGTCTTAATCAATGGCTCCATCGTGCTTTATTTCATACTTGCTTATATCATTTTCATATTTGAGTGAGCTGCAACTCCCCCGTGCTCTTTAATGCACACCTAGTTAGTTTTTACATCCTGGTTTTCCTCTCTGAAAGGTCATCTCCCTAATTTCCTCAGGCTTAGTTCAGACCTTACTATCTCCCACCTGGGTTATTGTTAGTTTGTTAACTGGTCTCCCTTGCCACTTTATTTATATCCCTAAATCACAGGTCAGATCAACTCTTCTACAGAAGAGTTCCTTTCTGTCTGTCCTGTCCCAGATCATCTATAACACACACAAGCACCATTAGATATAAAAGAAAAAAAAAAAAAAAACTCCCATGCATGCTTGACATGCAAGAAGTTGCATAGGCCCTGCAGAGAGATGGGTCTTCTCCACCAAAGAAAAGTAGAAGACAGACATAGTATTCAAGGATACTGGGTCACTGACCCTGCTTTGACCCCCCATTCTTTTCTCTCCATTGTTAATATTGTTGCTCAGTTGGCTCAGGAACCAAACGGGCTCCATATTTGTAAATCTTCCCCTAAACCAAAGAGCACAAATTCTTGGTGATTCTCTTTCAGAAGGCCTAATACAGAACTGAGTATTAAAGAACAGTGGTGCCGCAAGGCTAGTGTATGCTTCCAAGTCTGGCAGGACCCTGGCAGCACAGGGCTGTTGCCCTGTAGGAATCCCGGAAGTCAGAGTGTAGAGGAAAGCCAAGATATGCTGTATCTGCTCTTGTGCATGAGCACCTTTACTTCACTTAAATTTTATACCCTTGACTAAATCTGTTTGGAAACATTGATGAGTTAGAGTATGTCTGCTTCAGTCCAACTGAATACCACTGGAGCAGTGCAGACCTCAAAGCACTTTTCCATCCACATGCCCCACTCAGTGCTCCCCAGTGCTCCCCTCTCCTGTGCTTCACCTGAATGGATTCGCTGGAAGAGACAATTACCTCCCTAGCCTCTCTGCTTCTTTTCCTAGTCTTTAATGCTCTTGTTCCCTTTTGCACTGATCAAATCCTTATTTATCTCTCATTGCTCCCTCAAAACACACCTCTTTAATAAAATCTTTCTCGATTTCCCAACTGGAAATAATCACCCCTTTTCTTTATTCTGATACATTTTGATTGCAAAAACTACATGTGGTTGATTAAATGTTGAAGTAATTATAAATCCTTTGAGGGGAGCAAGCATGTATTAATTATCAATATACACCCTACGGTACATAGCATAATGTTGGCTGCACAGCGTAGTCAATAAATATCTTTGGAATTAAATTGAATAATGAAACATTTCATTGTTATTACAGCACAATCACTCTACAAAATAAATTTTAGGAAAAAACCTTAAAAGCAGCAAAGACTGATAAAATGCAGAAGAAAAAAATAACTGAACACTAGTTAATGCATACTTTGGGTAGGGTCTGGATATTACATCGATTGACTTAGCATTACTCTATAACAAATTTGGGAAGAACTCAAATACAAATGGATGTTACAATCCTTTAGAATTAAATGGATTCAGAAAATATTGATAAGATAATGACAATCTTTAAAATTTGCGTGAAGTTTAGAAAAATAAGTGTAGTCCTTTGAAGCCAACATAATATTAATATACATAGATCTAATTTTTAATGGACGCTTCCCATCTTCTATTTCTACAAATTCAATATGCATGGCCTTAAGCCAGGCAGTTAATCTAAGTCCAAACTGAGCAGAGACATCAGATGTGAGAGGGCTGTAGATTTTCTGCAACCTTGAAGTTGGGAAAAACTTTCTCCCAAGAACTTCCAAGTGCTTGCTGACTAGATTTGGCTATAGAGTGTTTTAAATATACATTGTTAGGGAGTCCTACTTTTATTTTCTGAGACATTAAATCTGTAGCATTGACTTGAAGTGGGTATATATCGTTGTGTTGAAAAGCTTCTAAGTGATTTGTTAAAGCAATTCCGTGTTTAAAAATCACTGATCTGAGGATTTTCATAGAAAGCACCACCCAAAGATGATAAACAAGTTCTGTAAATGGTTCCATTGGCAGTTACAACACTGTCCTAAATTTAAGGATATCCCTTAAAAACAGAAAAGGGGAAGAAGTATGATAAAGCCTATCTCATCAAATCTGATAATGTTTCTAGAACTCTATCTAAAGGAGATACATTTGAAAGTGATCTCCAAAAGTATATTGTCGGCGTGAAAATGTTTATCAATAAAAACCACTATAACATGTGCCTTTCTACCAATTACATTGCTGTTGATAGGTGGTCACCCAAAGGAGGTCTTGAAACTCAGTATATTTGGGATAGGATTGGGATGAGGATATTCTCTGATGCAGTAGGCATTGTATTCTGAAGAAAACCTAAGAAAAGAATCCCAAACAATAATCAAGACTCACAGAAAGAGAATATCAATATGGTCAGTGAGTGAAATCCAAAGATTATTATTGTCTTTGTAACAACTTGTCCTGGCCTTTCCCTTAAATATATGATCTAGAAATTCACTCAACACACACACACACACACACACACACACACACACGTACACTATCGCCATGGGAACTGTAATGGTTAATTTTTTTTTATATGTCAACTTAACTAAGCCATAGTACCCAGGTATTTGGTCTAACACCAGTCTAGATGTCACCATGAAGGTGTTTTTCAGATGATATTGACACTTAAATCAATAGACTCTGAGTAAAGCAGACTGTACTCCTCAATGTGGCTGGGTCTCATACAATCACCTGAAGGCCTTAAGAGAAGAAGACTGAAGTCTTTCCCATGAAAAAGGGAATTCCGCCTCCACAGTGCCTTTAGACTCAGCTGCAACATTAACTCTTCCCTGAGTCTCCAGCCTGCCAGACTGTCCTGTAGATTCTGGAATTGCCATCCTTCACAATCACATGGACCAGGTCCTTAAAATAAATCTCTCCCTCTCATATATATATATATGCTTTCCAAAAAATATTTATAAATATTTATAAAACCAAAAGCTATGTAAAAAAAGAAAAAGAAAAGACAGATCCAAAGCTTTATTTAAGATAAATTGATAGAATTATTGTCTTCAGTGCCATAGCCAACCATCTTACAAATCTCACAATTTGGACTTGTATAAATCCTCTTTATTAAAATTCTAGGAGGAAAATGGAGGTTGAATGGGCCAGACTAAACTCTTAACTTGAGTTAACAAATATAACCCTGGTTAATAAGAACATTTCCTTTTAACTGTGAACAAATACAAAACCTCATTGATCTGGCATATTTTTGGTTTGCGTTGTGTTGGTGATTCTTCTTTACAGGACAAGGGCTGATGACTCAAGCTTCTCTGACATGTCTCCCATGTTGCATGCATCCTGCCACCTGTCAGTCTGGTGCTTTTCACAAACACTCAATCACACATGTTAAGCACGTCCCCCCTTACCCCAATTCCCAACACCCAAACACATGAGCACACTCCTTACGCAACATTCAAGGAAAAGGTCTTTCTGCTCCACTTTCTGCATTGCTCATTACAGTGGTCATAGGAAGCTTTCTGGTTGTAGCCTTTGAGACTAAAACATCAATCAATCAATCAATAACAAAACACACACACAAACTGTAGTCTGTGTGCAGGTGACTACAGCTAGGATGAGAAGCCGTATAAAGAAGTATTGACAATAAAAGCAGCTGCCTGGCACCAACTGCTGTATAAAGACTGCTGCTTTCTGCACATCTAGGCAGAGCAAAGCTCACTCCTAGGCAGCAGTTGCTACCCTTGCAATAACTACACAGGCTAATCTCCCACCATCCCAATGATTATTTGGAGAACAAAAGGAAAATGATCAAGTTTCTCCCTGAATCACAGACACACATAATGAATTTTTGTCTTTAGATGGTTCATTCCTCAAGACATGAGACATAGACATCTCAAAAAGAAATGAACACACACTTGATTAATAGCAGCTAGTTCCACTTTGAAAAGACGAGATGGGCCATTATACTTATTTTTGAAGGAAATAATTGTGGTTATTATTTCTGGCATGGGGTCATTTCACATAGTCACCCTTAAGGTTTCAAACTACAGTATTGGGTTTTCATTGCAGGAGTCTTTAGCTCCTTCATATTATAATCAGGTCCGTGGGGAGGGAGGGAGTGGTCATCATTCTTTCATACTTTCACTTTGGATATATTTAAGGCACTGTGTTAACTACATATGTACCAAATGTTAAATACATATACAAATCTTGCTTTTCCCACAGCACTAGTGTAGGTCATCATTCTATGGTAGATTCTGTTCCCTCCCATTAGAAGTAACAAAGATAGAATTATTAAATCCTTATCACAGACAACTCTCATATGGTCCCCACACTGCTGGTTTTGTGAAATTCAAGTTATTATCACCTCTCCAGGCTAAGGGAATAGCAGGGAATGGGCAGAGAGGAGAGTGGCGCAGGTCTGCGGAGCTGAGCACTCGGAAAATGCTCATCTTAGCTCTAGGAATCCTTAAAGGGGGAATTTCATTAAGTAAAAGCAACCTTTCAGTGTTCCCTAGACTAAACTGTGAAACATTTTTGAAAAGCAGAAAATCCTTATTTATGGCAGGAATGTTTGAAATTCAAAAGATAAACGCCATTCGGAATGCAAGCATGTTCTAGGTATCTAATATGTAATGGGACACAGCTGTAATAACAGCCACTGAACCAGGGGCCTCTCTATATCATGTCATTAGTTGACTTGTTATAAGCCGATCTTCTGGCCCTTTTTATAAGGGCCACTGGGGTAAAAAATAAATATATCATGTACTGAACATCTGTGGTTCTGTCACAAAGCACCACTCAGATCAACTTTCAAGCTCATATCTTGGGCTACACATGACACCCTTTTAAAAATGGATCCCAACAAAATATATAGATTAGGAACTCATAGGTCTTTATTTCCAAAGGACAAAGGATACAAGAAGGCCTGAGCTATACCTTGGGCAAAGCTAATGCATCCTTTTTTCTTACTGTTTTAGTGTATTCTTTTGGGTTCAAAACCATATGTGCACTCTAGGTAAGATTCAGATGAATATTTTATATGTGAGATGTTAAGTGAGGAAAGAAATGTCAAGCGTCCAATCTATCGACTTAGTAAGTCATCAAAATCATGAGTCAGCATTTAAGAACATGTAATTATTAGTAGCGATTCCTGCCTGAGCCTTTTTTTTTTTTTTTACAAACCTATCTGGTCATATGAGAGGTTCTTTCATCTTTTCATGATCAAATAAAAATAATGCCTGTCTCCTTTAAGAGGAAACAGGGAAGTAAATAAAATATTTGAGATAATTAGGACATTTTACCATTTATAAGATATCTCAGAAAAAATGTAAAGACCATTAATCTCTATAATGAAATAGTTCATGATATTAAACACTAGTATAGTTATGGGAGGCTTATTTTTGTAGAGAAGGTATAGGTGGAAGAAAGAAATCCAGTCAGGAGGCATTTTAAGTAATCTAGGCAGGATATGATGGGACCAGGATAGCAATGAACATGACAAGAAGTGGGCAGATTCTCAATGTATTTTGAAAGCACATTTTTTTTTTAAATGCTGATGGATCAGATGTAAGGTGTCAGGGGAGGAAAGGAATCAAGGATGACTCCGACAGCTTTGATTTAAATAACTTGGAAGGATGAAGTTGGCCTTAAAATGGGAAGGTCTGTGGGTTACCAGTCCCATATTAGCAACTGGCAACAAGGTTGTATGGGTGAGAAGCAGATTGCTACTCAAAGTGGTCCGACTTTACACTTAGTGGTTTGTGGAAGGATCTTAGGAGTAAGATGGACAGACATTTATCTAATTAATCGTAAGTTTTTGGCAAGTGATACCAGTTTTCTATTTACAGAAGTGAAGTTCTCTTTCAAATACAGTTCAGGACACAAAAACCGGGGCTTGATTTAAGTACATTGTTAAGTTCTAAGAGTCCTGGTGATACATGGTTGAACTAAATTCCTGAAAGTAGTAAGTTGTTTACTGACAATTGGGAAGACCAGTGTATTGGAAAGACCTGGGTTTAAATTCTTCTCAGCCACCCAAGTTAAATAAATGGGGCTAGATAACTAAAGTCTTAAAACAGCTTTTTTTCCTTCTATCAATAAGGGTAAAGATGCTCAAAGTATAGAGTTGTTTTAAGGCTTCAATGATACCTATAAAATACCCAGTACAGTGTTTGGCAAATTGCTGGCACTCCACACCTGTTTGCTACTTTACATAATACATATTCTGATTTTTATGTCCATTCAACAGTTCCTTTAGGCTACTACAACTGGAAGATACACACAAATCTATACAAAATATCTAATGCCCACCAATCCAATAAGAAATTAGAAAATAATAAATAAGAAACTACTAATAGAGAAATAATTATCTGACATATATATACATATAAATTTTTAAAACTTCATCCAGTGTTAATTTTAGCAAATGTTAATATAAATACCAGTATTACATGTGAAATCCACATTGATTTTAGAATCATAAGTACTTTCCAAGAAGATAAACTCATTTCCTAATGAAGTGTATATGCCCGTCGACCCATATAAAGAATGGTGGATTATTACTTTATATCTAATCTCTCTGATAGATTTCTCTTTTTGAAACTCATTTCAATTGTTTTTAACTTGTAATAGAGAGAGTGAGCAATGTCTTTTAACTTTCACAAATAGGCGATATTCGCAAACATGGATATCCTAATAAATATTAGCAGACAGAGTAGTAAAACCTGGCATACTATTAAGTCATCAGTGCTAAATTATGGCTGTGTATCTTTAGAAAAATTTTAATACATGCTTATAAAGATTTTATGAACATTTCTAAAATTTGACATTTTCTTAATTTTGCTGAGATAGTTTCTTCCATGATAATCACTATCAATGATTTCAGTGTATTCTAATTTCATATACTTTATGTGGTAATTGTCTATAATTTTTTATATTTAACTAAATAGAATGCTTCATTCCATATTAATAATTAAAAAGCTTGATTGATCCTCAGAAGAGTGAAAGGACAGATTGATGAGTGAGACCAAGGTGGAGTTTCACTAGACAGATCTAAATATCTGGTCTTATCCCACTAGTGTTAAGTTCATATATTTTGACTAAGTGCTTTATACAACCCAGACACATTCAGTTGGGAGACCATTAAATTTCACATGGAACTATCATTTAATTTGTACATAATTTTCCTTTTTCCTCTTTGTGGAAATACTTGGGATAGTATTCTGTTTTTTAGCATCACATCACAAAATACATAAAAAAGAAGTTTTAAAGTCTTTCCTTTAATCATAATAATTTTAAGAAAGATGAAGCTATTACACATAATTTGGCATTATCTGTGAGTTTGAGATAACTGTTTCATTGGGTGGCTTCACTGAGCTGCTGATGTTTGTTGAAGTCTCCTGGCAGCTGGCTCTTCCTGCCTTTTCTTGGCCAAACCAATCAATTTCATGCTGGTTTCTTAAAATCTTTAAGATCTCCTATTAAACTGAGAGCTCCTTGAAAATAGTAGCCACATCTTAATCATCACTTTATCCACAGTGCACCCAGCACAGTACCTGGCTCATACTAAGTGCTCAGTCATCACTTAGGCAACAGAAAAAAGCAATTAATCAAGTGTGTTATTTACTGGCAGAGAAAACCAGGAGTTACCTAAAAGTTATTTCGATCTGCAAGACTGCATTTGTTGCTCATGCTCCAAAAGTTCATTAAAGATATTAACTATCAAGTGTCGATCACTTATGAGTAGAGAGCACTATACAGGGTATTACAGGCATTGATTCTCATCTTTACCATGTCTCAATGGAGAGGTAATACTTATTTAATAGATAAGATAGTTAAGAGTAAAACTATCCAAGTTCAAGCAATTTAGTACAAAAGAAACTTTCTCCTCTCAGATCTGTTAGACTTCATAAATTTTTTATAATTTCACTCTTTCTGAACTTTATATTCTTCTTGAGCTTTGTATATACACACACATGCACATACACACTTAAATAGCAAGTTGTAAAACCTCATTCTTTATCTAGCTGTTTCATAATGGGACTTCAATTAGGACATCTATCTTCTATCTGCAATAACAAGAATTTATGAAAATAGCTTAAATGGGAGCATATTTCATGGAAGATTGATGGGATTTCTTTTTTTCTTTTTTTTTCTCTAAAGATTTTATTTATTTATTTGCGAGAGAGAGAATGAGACACAGAGAGCATGAGAGGGAGGAGGGTCAGAGGGAGAAGCAGACTCCCTGCCGAGCAGGGAGCCTGATACGGGACTCGATCCCGGGACTCCAGGATCATGACCTGAGCCGAAGGCAGTCGCTTAACCAACTGAGCCACCCAGGCGCCCGGGATTTATTTTTTTAAACTATTCAGAAATAAAAATTTCAAACTAGATCAAGTTTTTCTACCATATTAATTCAGATCCACAAAGAACTATGTTATGTTCTAAAATTTAGTTCTTTACTGGGAGTTAATGGTATAGTAGGCAATGTATTTCAGATGTCAACTATGAAAAACCTTTTTGAAACCATTTTAATATAGAGGGAAAAAAAATAAGCCTTACTCAATGAAATAGAAATAGAGAATCTTTTTTTCCCTGGCATGTTGGAAATCTGCATAACTGTAATACATATTCCTTAGAGGATATATACACAACCTCCATAGACAGAAAAAGATGGACAAACTCTGCTCAGAATCTGTATTCAAATAACAAGATGAAACAAACACATAAAAGCACATGAGAAGAAACAATTGTCTTTAATATCTGTAGAGAGCATAATTTTTGCCATTTAAAATATTCTCTTGGAGGGCGCCTGGGTGACTCAGTTGGTTGAGTGACTGTCTTCAGCTCAGGTCATGATCCTAGAGTCCCTGGATCGAGTCCTGCATCGGGCTCCCTGCTCGGCGGGGAGTCTGCTTCTCCCTCTGGCCCTCCCCCTTCTCATATGCTTTCTCTCTCTCATTCTCTCTCTCTCAAATAAATAAATAAAATCTTAAAAAAAATAAAATATTCTCTTGGAAACATAATAAACGTATTGAAATGTACTTTAAAAAACAACTAATATTCTAATGATAAAAGATGAGCATTTCCTAAGTAATTTTTTTTTTTTCCTTTTAGGGGCTTGCTCTTATTTATTATCAGATTAATAAGCAGATTAATATGTAATAGTCATGGAGAAGCTACAAAGGTTTAGGAAGTCACACAACTTCTCAAGGTCAAAGTTCATGATGTGTATTTTGTTTTTCTTACAAGCTAGTTTTGAGGAACCATAGAGAACTGCCTTCAAGTTTTATTCTTGAAGGACAGTTCTTTAAACCTCCCTATAGCCTTTTTTTTTTTCTTTTTTTGAGTATAGTTGACATACAATGTTACATTAGTTTCAAGTGTAAAACATAACAGTGATTCAGCTTCTCTATATTATGCTAGGATCATCACAAGTATAGCTACCATCTGTCACCATACATTGCTATTATAGTATCATTGACTATATTTCTTATGTTGTGCCTTTTATTCCCATGACTTACTTATTCCATAAGTGGGAAGTGGGAAGCCTGAATCTCCCACTGCCCTTTACCATTTTGTTCATCCTCCCAGCCCCTTTCTTCTGGTAACCATAATTTGTTCTCTGTATTTATAGCTCTATTCTGCTTTTTATTTTTTTATTCATTTGATTTTTAGATTCCACATACCAGTGCAACCATAAGGTATTTTTCCTTCTCAGTCTTACGGTATGTTAAGTAATTGCCAAATATTTGTTTCACATCACTACACTGTCTTTGGTTAAAAGTTTATTAAGTCTATACGAAATGATTTTTAAAATATTCTTTTGTCAGAGAAAGGATTCAAATAAATAAAATCACAAATGAGAGAGGAAAAATAACAATCAACACCACAGAAATACAAACAATTATAAGAGAATATTATGAAAAACAATCTGCCATCAAATTGGACAACCTAGAAGAAATGGATAAATTCCTAGAAACATATAAACTACCAAAACTGAAACAGAAAGAAATGGAAAATTCAAACAGACCAATTACCAGCAAAGAAATGGACTTAGTAATCAAAAAACTCCCAACAAACAAAAGTCCAGGACCAGTTGGCTTCATTGGTGATTTTTACCAAACATTTAAAGAAGAGTTAATATCTATTCTCAAAATATTCAAAATATAGAAAAGGAAAGAAAACTTCCAAATTCATTCTATGAGTCCAGCATTACCCTGATACCAAAACCAGATAAAGACACCATAAAAAAAGAGAACTGCAAGTCAATACCTCTGATGAACACAGATGCAAAAATCCTTAACAAAATATTAGCAAACCAAATCCAATAATACATCAAAAAAATAATTCACCATGATCAAATGGGATTTATTCCTGTGTTCCCAGGGTGGTTAATATTCACCAATCAATCAACACGATACATCACAACAATAAGGAAAAGGATGAGAACCATATAATCATTTCGATAGATGCAGAAAAAGCATTTGACAAAACACAGCATCCATTTATGATAAAAACTCTCAACAAAGTAGGTTTAGTGGGAATATACCTCAACATAGTAAAGACCATATATGAAAAACCCACAGCTAACATCATCCTTAATGGGGAAAAACTGAGAGCTTTTCCACAAAGGTCAGGAAAAAGACAAGGATCTTCAATCTCACCACTTTCATTCAATACAGGACTGGAAGCCCTAGCCACAAAAATCAGACAGCGAAAAGAAATAAAAGGCATCCAAATTACTAAGGAAGAAGTAAAACTCACTATTTGGAGATGATGACATTATATATAGAAAACCTGACAGACTCAACCAAGAAACTGCTAGAACTGATAAACAAATTCAGTAAATTTGTGGGATATAAAAATCAATGTACAGAAATATGTTGTATTTCTATACAACAATTGAAGCAGCAGAATGAGGAATCAAGGAAGAGATTCCATTTAAAATTGCACCAAGTATAATGAGATACCTAGGAAGAAACCTAGCCAAAGAGGGGAAAGACCTATACTCTGAAAACTATAAAACACTGATGAAAGAAATTCAAGATGATGCAAAGAAATGGAAAGACATTCCATGCTCATGGATTAGAAGAACAAATACTGTTAAAATGTCTATACTACCCAAAGCAATCTACACATCTAATGTAAATCCTATCAAAATATCAACCACATTTTCACAGAGCTAGAACAAACAATCCTAAAATTTGTATGGAACCACAAAAGGCTCCAAATAGCCAAAGTAATGTTGAAAAAGAAAAGGAAAGCTGGAGGCATCACAATTCTGGACTTTAAGTTATATTACAAAGCTATAGTGATCAAAACAGTATGGTACTGGTACAAAGACACTCAGATCAATAGAACAGAATAGAAAACCCAGAAACAAACCCACAACTATATGGTACTTAGACTTTGACAAAGCAGGAAAGAATATCCAACGAGAAAAAGAAATGGTGTTGGGAAAACTGGACAGCAACATGCAAAAGAATAAAACTGGACCACTTTCTTACACCAGAAACAAAAATAAATTCAAAATGAACTAAAGACCTAAATGTGAGACAGGAAACCATCAAAATCCTAGAAGAGAATACAGGCAGTAATCTCTCTGACATACGCCATAGCAACACTTTTTCTAGATATGTCTTCTAAGACAAGGTAAATAAAAGCAAAAATAAACTATTGGGACTATATCAAAATAGAAAGCTTCTGCCCAGCGAAGAAAACAATCAACAAAACTAAAAGCCAACATACTGAATGGGAGAAGATATTTACCAGTGACGTATCTGGTAAAGGGTTAGTATCCAAAATATATAAAGAACTTATATAACTCAATACCCCCAAAAATAAATAATCCAATTAAAATGGGCAGAAGACATGAACAGACATTTCTCCAAGGAAGACATACAGATGGACAATAGACACATGAAAAGATGCTCATCATCACTTATCATCAGGGAAATGCAAATCAAAACTACAACAAGATAACATCTCACACCTGTCAGACTGGCTAAAATCAACAACACAAGAACCAACAGGTGTTGGCAAGGATGTGGAGAAAAAGGAACCCTCTTGAACTATTGGTGGGAATGCAAACTGGTGCATCCACTATGGAAAAGATTATGAGGGTTCCTAAAAAAGTTATGGTCCAGCACTTGAACTACTGGATATTTACTCAAAGAATAGAAAAGCACTAATTCAAAAGGATACATGCACCCTATGTTTATAGCAGCATTATCTACAATAGCCAACCTACAGAAGCAGCCCACGTGTCCATCAACTGATGAATGGACAAAAAGAAGTGGTATTATATATATATACGATGGAATATTATCTATAAAAAAGAATGAAATCTTGCCATTGCAAAGACATGGATGGAGCTAGACAGTATTATGCTAAGTGAAATAAGTCAGAGAAAGACAATTCACAAAAAATATTAATTTATTTGTTATTATAACTAGGAGCTATTTTATAAAGAGAAACTTAAACAGAATATCAATTTGTTTTTGCTAAAGGGACACCAGTAGAACAACTGACAAAAGTTGACTAGTATCTGAGATAATAGCAGGGAACAATGTGACTGTCCTTATTCTGATAAATGTATTGACGTTATGTAAGAAATTTCAGTGTTTTTTATTTTATTTTATTATATTTATTTATTTTATTTTGTTTATTTATTACGTTATGTTAATCACCATACTTTACATCATTAGTTTTTGATGTAGTGTTCCATGATTCATTGTTTGCATATAACACATAGTGCTCATGCAGTATGTGCCCTCTTTAATACCCATCACCAGGCTAACCCATCCCCCCAACCCCCTCCCCTCTAGAACCTTCAGTTTGTTTCTCAGAGTCCATAGTCTCTCATGGTTCGTCTCCCCCTCCGATTTCTCCCCCTTCATTTTTCCCTTCCTGCTATATTCTTCTTCTTTTTTTTTTTTTAACATATAATGTATTATTTGTTTCAGAGGTACAGGTCTGTGATTCAACAGTCTTACACAATTCACAGCACTCACCATAGCACATATCCTCCCCAATGTCTATCACCCAGCCACCCCATCTCTCCTACTCCCCACCACTCCAGCAACCCTCAGTTTGTTTCCTGGGATTAAGAATTCCTCATATCAGTGAGATCATATGATACATGTCTTTCTCTGATTGACTTATTTCGGTCAGCATAATACCCTCCAGTTCTGTCCATGTCATTGCAAAAGGCAAGATGTCATTCCTTTTGGTGGCTGCATAATATTCCATTGTATATATATACCACATCTTCTTTATCCATTCATCTGTCAACGGACATCTTGGCTCTTTCCATAGTTTGACTATTGTGGATATTGCTGCTATAAACATCAGGGTGCACGTATCCCTTCAGATCACTACATTTGTATCTTTGGGGTAAATACCCAGTAGTGCAATTGCTGGGTCGTATGGTAGCTCTATCTTCAAGTTTTTGAGGAACCTCCATACTGTTTTCCAGAGTGGCTGCATCAGCTTGCATTCCCACCAACAGTGTAGGAGGGTTCCCCTTTTCCTGCATCCCTGCCAACATCTGTCATTTCCTGACCTGTTAATTTTAGCCATTCTGACTGGTGTGAGGTGATATCTCATTGAGGTTTTGATCTGGATTTCCCTGATGCCGAGCTATGTTGAGCACTTTTTCATGTGTCTGTTGGCCATTTGGATGTCTTCTTTGGAAAACTGTCTGTTCATGTCTTCTGCCCATTTCTTGATTGGATCATTTGTTCTTTGAGTGTTGAGTTAAGTTCTTTATAGATTTTGGGTACTAGCCCTTTATCTGATATGTCATTTGCAAGTATCTTCTCCCATTCTGTCGGTTGTCTTTTGGTTTTGTTGACTGTTTCTTTTGCTGTGCAAAAGCTTTTCATCTTGATGAAGTCCCGATAGTTCATTTTTGCCCTTGCTTCCCTTGCCTTTGGCAATGTTTCTAGGAAGAAGTTGCTGTGGCTGAGGTCAAAGAGGTTGCTGCCTGTGTTCTCTTTTAGGATTTTGATGGATTCCTGTCTCAAGGGAGAGGAACATGGTAGGGATGTCCACTATCACCACTGCTATTCAACATAGTACTAGAAGTCCTAGCCACAGCAATCAGACAACAAAAAGAAATAAAAGGCATCCAAATCAGCAAAGAAGAAGTCAAACTCTCACTCTTTGCAGATGGTATGATACTTTATGTGGAAAACCCAAAAGACTCCACCCCAAAACTGCTAGAACTCATACAGGAATTCAGTCAAGTGGCAGGATATAAAATCAATGCACAGAAGTCAGTGGCATTCCTATACACCAACAAGACAGAAGAAAGAGAAATTAAGGAGTTGACCCCATTTACAATTGCACCCAAAACCATAAGATACCTAGGAATAAATCTAACCAAAGAGGCTAAGAAACTGTACTCAGAAAACTATAAAATACTCATGAAAGAAATTGAGGAAGACACAAAGAAATGGAAAAAACGTTCCACGCTCATGGATTGGAAGAACAAATATTGTGAAGATGTCAATGTTACCTAGAGCAATCTACACATTTAATGCAATCCCTATCAAAATACCATCCACTTTTTTCAAAGAAATGGAACAAATAATCCTAAAATTTGTATGGAACCAGAAAAGACCGCGAATAGCAGAGGAATGTTGAAAAAGAAAAGCAAAGCTGGTGGCATCACAATTCGGGACTTCAAGCTCTATTACAAAGCTGTAATCATCAGACAGTATGGTATTCACCATAGCTATGGTGAGTGCTGTGAACTGTGTAAGACAGTTGAATCACAGACCTGTACCTCTGAAACAAATAATACATTATATGTTAAAAAAAAAAAAAGAAGATAGTAGGAAGGGAAAAATGAAGGGGGGGAAATCGGAGGGGGAGACAACCATGAGAGACTGTGGACTCTGTGAAACAAACTGAGGGTTCTGGAGGGTAGGGGGTGGGGGAATGGGTTAGCCTGGTGATGGATATTAAAGAAGGCACATACTGAATGGAGCACTGGGTGTTATACACAAACAATGAATCATGGAATACTACATCAAAAACTAGTGATGTAATGTATGGTGATTAACATGACATAATAAAATTAAAACAACAACAACAACAACAACAAAAAGACAGTATGGTACTGGCACAAAAACAGACACATAGATCAATGGAACAGAATCAAGAGCCCAGAAATGGACCCTCAACTCTCTGGTCAACTAATCTTCGACAAAGCAGAAAAGAATGTCCAATGGAAAAAAGACAGTCTCTTCAACAAATGGTGTTGGGAAAATTGGACAGCCACATGCAGAAGAATGAAACTGGACCAGTTCCTTACACCACACACAAAAATTGACTCCAAATGGTTGAAAGACCTAAATGTGAGAAATCTCAGTGTTCTTAAGAAATTTACACTGAAGTAGCTAGCAACAAAGGGGGCATATCATGTGCAATTTACTTTCAAGAGGTTCAGAAATAAATAATATCTATATACAGAAGGAGAAGGGGGAGAGAATGATAAAGCAATTGGGGTGAAATGTTAACTTCCAAAGCATCTGGGCGAAGGTATGAGCACAAAAGGTGTACTACAATACTATTTTGTAACATTGTAGTATTTTCACGTATGTGAACAAATCACATCTTACGATAGAAATTGTACACCTACATGCAGAACTCTAATAGGGTAAATTGAAAGAGGAGGGTAAGTTCTATTCACTCTATGTAAGAATCGGGGTCAGGATAATGTTCATAGAGAAAAAATAAGTTTAAATTGAACTAGAGAAAAATATTAAAAATGTGCATGCCTGGAGCAAAAAAGTAAAACAAGATTGGGGAGATGTTGAAAAAGGAAATACTAGAGCAATACTAGGACCCAGAGAATGGAGGGACATATCTTTCAACTAACATAAATTGAGATAAATAGGATGGCATTTACCTAAGTGTCAAACTAAGGTCAGTTAGTCCAATAATTCTAGGACTGATGGTACTTCAGTGCCAACAATCTGGCAACCAGGAATCCAAGTAGAAAAAGGTTGAAATCCCAAAAAATTATTTATGTGGGGTTGAGTTTATGGCTCTAAAGTTTTAAAAATGCCACATTAGACTTGAAAATAATAATTACAGATAATGTTAATAATCGTATAAATCCAACGATGTTATTTATTTCATTCTTTAATTACAATTAAGTCATTCAAATGCTAAGAATTTTATTTATTGACTTTATTCCCTGCTCTTTTCAATAATACTTCCTAAAACACGAATTGAATGAAGTTACTCTTCCACTCAAAGTGTTTATCTCTATCCAACATCCCATTATGTAACATTCAGGGTGCTTGGTCTTCCTTGACTATCCAACCTGATTTCTTTTTACCCCTTAAACAAGATCAATTTCCTCCTTTCAGCCTAGCCTTCAGGAAACACAACTCCAACACCATGATATGATATACATACTTCTTTTTCTTTATATCTATCTGATTTATTTCTATTTTTCAAAGAACATTTAACTCTTCTTCAAAGGTTTCCCTAAAATTTTTAACTAATTTAATTACATAGTGTCTTATGTAAATTTTTTTGTTTCATATATATTGTTTTCTTTAAGATTTTATTGATTTATTTCAGAGAGAGAAAGCGCAAGCAAGCACAGGCATGAGCAGGGGCCGGGGCGGGGGGGGGCGTCCCAAAGGGGCAGAGGGAGAAGCAGGCTCCCAGCTGAGCAGGGAGCCAGATGTGGGCCTCAATTCCAGGACCCTGGGATCATGACCTGAGCTGAAGGAAGACGCTTAACAGACTGAGCCACCCAGGCGCCCCGACATATATATTGTTTTTAATTCTATACTTAGATTGCAAATTCCTGCATGGCTCGGGCACGTATGGCATGCAGGTAAAAGAGGCATTCAAATATATTTGTTGACCTCTTAACACTTTTTATCCATATCTCAGTGGAAAGAAGTTGCTAAGCCGTAAAATATTTTTATTTAAATGAATACATATTAGTTCCTACTTTTTTATCTTGGGATCTCAACATAATTAAAAGAGGACTATTACAATTCATCACAACATTTATTTATAAATGCTATAACCAGGAATTTTAGAAATTGACAGTAAGTATCGCTAAAAAGCAGAAGGATCCAAAACAATTGAAAGGAAAAATCAGTAGTATGTGACAATTTCTTAAATGTAGATGAAACAAAGATGCTTCTAAGTGTTAGATTGGAATCTGGTGAACTGGGGAAATGATGGTTATCTTGGCAGAGAGGAAAGAAATAAGGAAAGAAAGTTGTTTGAGGGAGAATATATTTAATTTTGAATGATGCAAATTTCCACTCAATATTCATTCATTCAGTAAACATTCGAGTGATTACAAGGTGCTGGAAGGCATTGTTCTAAGTCTGAGAAATACAAATGTGAACATCAGAGAAGGTCCACAGCCTCATGACATTTATATTCTTCCTAACAATTTAACATAAAGATACAAATAAGAAATTATTACTGTTTTCTAGGAGGGCACTTGCTGTTGCACGAGGGCAGAAATCAAACCTTAGTATGAATGAGAGAACAAAAGAAGTAAGGATTACTCTAAAAAAAAAAAAAAAAAATCTCAGACTGAAAATTCAGAGAAAAATAGGATGGAATCTTGAAGATTCACACACCTATGTGCATGTTGTTATTGTTGCTTCTGTTATTTCATTCTTTCTAACTTCCTCTAAGATGAAGGAAAACCTACACAATTGCACAAAAGGCAAAGAAAAAGAGCCAGGAGAGTGCATGCTGAAGATGCTAGAAGGGAAGGAGATTTGCTGGAGAGCACATTCTATAAAGACTCTGAATCAGTGAGAGTTAGTAGGTACAAAGGGAGGAAATTAGACTCAAAGGAGTTGGGTGTGGGGGGGAGAGTAGCATTTTCTTTTTCTTCTTAACCTTTATGGTCTTGATAAGTGAGGACAGTGTAAGAGGAAAAACACACTCTGCTGTGACTCCTCTAATCTCAACACTCAACTCACAAAACACTTCCCTTCTGGTTACCCAGTGTGTCAGGACTTCCCCACGCCAAGCAATTCTGACCCATGAGCTGGGTATCTTACAACTGAATTCAGTTCTGATATTATCTACCTGGAATTAGCATTGGACCCCACAGGTTAAGGGGTCAGTCCCCCTGCCCTCCTTTCAGCTGCTAATCTCAAGTCCTGTTTGTTATATGTGATTCTGTCTCACCAGCCATAAATCAGAGATTCCCACCACTTCCTCTTTGGGTCCAATTAATTTGCTACAGTAGCTCCAGAATGCAGGGAACATTTTTCTTACTAGATTACCAGCTTCTTATAAAAGAATACAACTCAGAAACAGCGAGATGTGAGATGTGTAGGGCAAGGTATAGCAGAAGAGGCATAGAGCTTACACCCTCTCTCCAGGCATGTCACCTACCAGCACCTGAATGTCTTCACCAACCCAGATGCTTTCTGAATCCCATCTTTTGGGCTTTTAAGGAGGCCTCATTATGTAGGCAAGATTGATTACATCATTGGCGATTGAACTCCATCTCCAGCCCCTCTCCCTACTCCTGGAGTTGTGGGTGGGAAATAGGGGACCTGAAAGTTTCAACCTTCTAATCACAGGCTTTGGTTCCCCTGGGAATCCAGACGCCATCCTTAGGGGTTTTCCAAAAGCCAATTCATTAACCTAAATGCAGGCCTGGATGAAGGGGTTATTATGAATAACAAAATACACCTTTACTACTCTTATCACTTAGGAAATTCCAGGCGTTGTGGGACCACTGTGCCCTGAACTGGGACCAAAACCAAATGTATTTTTTCTTATTATAAATCACAATATCACAGAGGTAAAATCATCTGTGGAGAATGAGGGCATGAAGGATGAGATTAGGTTTGCTGAAGAGTAGAGATGATAAGGAAGATCTAGTGCAGAATGCCCCTAAGAAGCCCTTTGACAGATGACTGAGAAGCAAGGACCAAGTTTACTAGGGATGGCATACGTTAGAGTAAATATTCCAGCAAGGCCCCTGTCTCCAAGGCTAAGCATTTATTTTGGTAGCCACATGACATGAATCACAGGATGACAGAAAGACTATGAGCATAGAAGTTGGAAATGGAATTGGAGTTGGGAGACATAAGCAAAAGTTTGATCTCTTGATGAAATTTTGGAAAAGCCTCTGGGATCTCACTTTCTCCAGCTGTAAAATGGAGGTGGGGTGAACCTCAAGACGGAAAGCCTCTAAAGTATCTATCAGTGCTCCCTATTTTAGTCTGAGATCATTACATGTTGTAGAAAAGTGAAGAAGTGGGCAGATGCTGATGGAGGTTGAGAATATACTGAGACAGATATTCCACTAGTGGAATAATTACTTCCAGAACTGAAAAGTAAATACACTGGTTCAGGGAAGAAAACAAGAAGTCACAATTTACACCAAGTTATAACTTTACAGATTTTTGTTTTGCAATCTGCAATTCTTTCTGAACATGTTTGACTGATAAATTCACAGATAGATACAATCTTTATGTAGAGACCACACTTTTGATCTCACTGGCATACTTTGTGAAAATATTGAACAAACATCCGAATTTACAACATAATCCTCTACAATTTAGAAGATGCCTTATCACATGGTCATCGCACGGCTTTCACAATGTAATCAAGAGAAAAATCAACAAACTCAATCTCACAAACTAAATTAAATGGGACATTCATGTTTCCCCTTTATATCCTTGTCAAAGATAGAGAGACTAGGAGGAATTTAAAAACCATGGATCCTATCCACCGTGGCCATATCTTTCTAGTGGTAGGGAGCTCATTTTTCAGGGTTTCTAGTCCATTAACCTTCACAAGAACAAAAATAAAGCAAAACAAAGAAATACTCCCTGGAGAAATAGCATTGCTCCTAATCTTGCTTATATATCTCACTGTGGGGATTTGAAGGTGGAACAAATACCTCTACCACCCCAGGCACACAAAATGATATAGGCACCCTGAAATAAATATATAAAATGCCTAGTGGTGCATAGTGTAGACAAATTAATTTAAAAAAATGATAGTGGGGTTAGAGAGAATAACTGATATCATCCCTGGTGAATCTGTCTTACCCTGTGATTTGTAACTTGCAGGGCCAAAGCATCAACCCCATTTATTTTTTAATGTCTTGGTCTGCTCTTGGTTGCCCTTACCTAGATTCATTCACTGTATATATCTGGAACTATTAGTTTCCTGATAAATGCATTGTCAGAAAGTCAGAGGCCAATGATAAGATAGGAAATAAGGAGCTCTTGCTTGTTTTTATACGTTTCTGTTTGACTTAGGAGATAATTATAACACAGATTGATGCTCCTATTTTAAACAAGGTAGTAAATCAGCATGAAATATAGGATTTGGGAAGGCCATTTGCCACATAATTATAATTTCTTAAAATCCCTGTGTTCACTGAATATGAGAAGCTGTAATCATGCAATATATAGCAACAGCATTACTCATCTTTTTCTCTCATGGAAGATAGTTAAGTAAACCTAAGTTACAAATTTTTAAGTACTATTAGTTACAAAGTTTAAATACCATTAACTGAAGCAAAGCAAAAACATAAGTTGTTTGGTCTGGGATCTACTGCCAGTGGGGAAAAATACAGATTCAGTAAGCAAGATTAAAATAATGACTCAGGACTCTTCATTTAAAAGTCATGTCTTTTCCACAAATAAAGTTTATTTATCACCATAAGAGAAGGTAAAAGTGTAAGAGTTCCATCAGTATAGAAGACCAGAAGCAAAGTAGGAACAAAAGAAGGATGTGGAATCAGAAAGGGAGACATCTGCACATGGACTCTGCCAGGGGTAATATTCAAAATAACTATCAATGACATAGCAGAGACAAGGACCCCTCAAGAAGGAGGAGTTCCAGTGCAGGGCTGTGAAGAACACCCCTTATGCCAGTTTTTCTCCTTTGGTTGTCAAATTATGGGAGAAGACAACTAGAGGTGAGACACTGGGCTTAGCAGGCTATACTCAGGATACCTGAGAAGTGAACCAATACAGAGGTATTTGTGTAACTCACCTGCAGGAGTAGTAAGAACTACTTGGAGCTAGTATAGAAGTAGTACAAAATTTTAACAGCCAGCAGAGTCATACTGATGCCTATTTACTGAATATTAGCCATGGGTGACATATCTTTAACTGTGCAACTTTGGTGGTTTAACTAATCTTCCTGAGCCAGCCAAGTGAAACAAAAGTGGTGTATTTTAGCTAGTTTTTTGGCTGATGCTCTAAGACCTTTCCCAGCCAAAGAGAGAATTTATTGGGCTCTCTTTTCCTTCCATTATGCCATCCAGTATACCTTCTGTCATCCTCCGAGCAAAGGGTGAGTCCTACGAGACAGCAGAGGGACTTCCAAATTTAAGCCACATGCAGGTAAGAGGCAAAGTTGACTCTCCATCTTGACTTACCGCTCCGGGGTGAGCCCACCTGGGAGCAGACACTAGAACCTGTACTTCTAGTTGAAACATTCTCGGGGCACATTCCATCTCTTCCTTTTCTCCCCTTTATGGCTCCATTATTTATTTATGTATAAACGATGCAATGATATTTCTGTCTTGAGCTGCTTGGAATGCAGTATCCCAAATTATGGTATCTCAGAGCAACAATTATATACAATGAATATCAGCTTAACTTTGCCCAGGCTTTGTTGACTACAAAAGAAAACTGTTTATTTCTCATTCATCACAGTTATCAATAATGGAAACACTGTGATTGCCTTATCTCAAAGGGGTATCACTGGTGTGTCACAGGGGTATATTTTGTCAAGTATAACCCTTCCATATGTTTGAGAGAATCACAAATAAAATCCCATAAATAATTTTGGACTCTACTGTTTAAAAAACAAAATAAAACAAAAACACAAAAGTTATAGGCAAAAAATCGTAAGAATTATCAGAGAATGAGAAAACACAGAGAAGATTTAAGGGGTGATTGAAAGAACAAAATTTACTAATAGTTAAGAGAACAGAAATGTGGATGTAAAGATAAAGAAAGGTGAGCAGTTTGCTTTTTGTTTAATTTTTCCATTCCATGTTAAAGGGCCTTGGCTTACTACCTGCAAATGTAGTATTTTGTTTCAATTGGAAAAAGTTTCTCAGTGGAAAAATATAAAAGTAATTTATATTTGTAAAATTTTTAGATCAGTCATTTCAACTGTTCTCCACCAAGACCTCTTTTCACTATACTACTCCACAAGTTCCATATTTTGAATTTTTAAGTACAAATTACATCTATCAAATAAAATGGATTTATTTTCTTATTTTTAATTAATCTCAGCGAATAATACTCAGAGCTGTTGAGGAACATAAAATAACTGAATGATGATATCAAAAATATGATATAATTATAACTAAGGTTAAGGTATTTCTAGTTTTGAGTATCCTGAATAACCTTTTGCAAGCTAAGTTTCAATGCCTGTTAAGTTCTTTGAAATATCAAAATGTGTCAAGGAGCCCCACAAGTACCATTTCTGGTGTCATAATTATTTAAAGATTCCAAATTGAAAAGCAATGGATTAAACTAGCTTAAAATTATCTAATAAATAATACTTATCCCAACTTGAAGAATTAAACTGAGTTATTCAATGTAGCATAACTGTCTAAATGTGACAGAAAAGAAAATTCTGGGGCTCTTTCTTTTTTTTTTTTTTCTTTTTTTTTTATTCTTATGTTAATCCCCATACATTACATCATTAGTTTTAGATGAAGTGTTCCATGATTCATTGTTTGTGCATAACACCCAGTGCTCCATGCAGAATGTGCCCTCCTCAATACCCACCACCAGGCTAACCCATCCTCCCACCCCCCTCCCCTAGAACCCTGTTTGTTTTTCAGAGTCCATCGTCTCTCATGGTTCGTCTATCTTTTTTTTTATTTAAAGATTTTATTTTTTTTATTTTGACAGAGAGACAGAGAGAGAGGGAACACAAGCAGGGGAAGTGGGAGAGGGAGAAGCAGGCTTCCCGCGGAGCAGAGAGCCTGATGTGGGGCTCGATCCTAGGACCCTGGGTCCATGACCTGAGCCGAAGGCAGACGCTTAACAACTGAGCCACCTAGGCGCTCCTCTGGGGCTCTTTCTAAAAAAATTTTTTCCCCACTCTTTTTTCCACTCTCTCTCTGTCAAAACCATTACTTGGCTCTGAGACGGCAGGAGTAGGAAGCGTCCAGCATGTACTCACCAGCCTGGTTGGTTGTGATGCTGACTGCAGCGACCTGTCTTGGTGGCGAGCTCAGCTCTGACACCCCGTTAATGGCATCAATCTCAAAGGTGTAGTTAGTATGTGCCAGGAGGTCTGTCACTGTCACTGTGGTGTTGAGGAGTCCAAACTGTCGAGGGAGGAAGCGGACATTTGGGCTGCATGGCTCACACTGTTTTATATTCCACCCACATTTTTTACATATGATGTTGAAGGTAACATCTTTCCGGCCTCCTGTGTCCAGGGGCCAACTCCAGTCCAGGATGACCGAGGTCTCGTTTATATTAGAGATAACATTTCTTGGTGCAGATGGAGGTCCTGCAAAGTAGTTCAACAAAGATTGATGAGCCTCACTTCTGTGTTCTACTACAAAGGGAAATAGATAATTTACAATGGAACTGAAAGAGGTAAATAACCATCTTGTCTCTATTATATACTTTTAATTCATCCTTAGAGGATCCCTGGGATTATAGACACATGGATTCAAGAGCAGTCCTCCCTAAGCCATGAACGGGGGAGTTTTGACTCAAGGTTGAAGATACATTCACGTAGTCCAACAAGGGAATTTACTACTAAATTCAATGCCCTTGTGAATAGTTATGAAAACTTTACCATTAGTTTTATAAATCTTAGTCCTTTTTCCCTATGACCTATGACCAACACATAACAAGAGGGAATAGAAATGTAAAAATGCAAATCCCATGACTATAACCTCCCTGATTCTGTCAAATGTAATACAAGATCTAAACCAAGATAAAGAAAATTTTCCTTCTTCCTGGGGGTCCTGTTGCAGGAAGTGCTTTAAAAACTAATTCATTTTGCGTGATAAATGTTGCATTTGTGGTGAGCCAAGCATGGAGAGTGAAGCAGAGAAAACTTTCAATTTGCACATGGATAACGGAAGGAAATGGGCCAAATGCTTAAAAAAAAAAAAGAATAAAGAAGCACAATAACAAGAAGAAAAAACAAAATAAAACAAACATGGAGGCATGGGTTGCAGCAAAACTACTCACGGGTACAAGCCATGGATGGAGGGTCTTTGTCTGCTCGGAAGTAATTATTCTCACACCTGCAGTTCACTGAACCATCTTCGTGAGTAGAACTGTGGGGTGGGCACTTGGCACATTTCATATTACCATCCGAAGCCTTGTAGAAACCTGGTCGGCAAGCTACAAATAAAACAGCTCTTTTAAAATTCTGGATAATTTTGAAAATGTATTTTTGAAAATACGTAAAACAGATTTCAGAATGTTAGGGTATGCATTCATTATGAATAAAAATCCATTTTTTTCCTTTCCAGAACTTACAGAAGCAAATAATGTGGCCCAGTGTAGTTTCTCCACATATACATTTGAATTTGCACCAAATGTTAAGGGGAAAAAAACCCCGAAGATTTAGATTATTTTGGCACCAGAGTGTGATGAAATTTCCAGCTCATGTTTTCACAGCTTAACTTGGCATTGAACTATTTGTGGAGAAAATACAGCAAAGCCATGTCATCATGTAGCCATTCCCTTTTAAAACATGATGCAATGTGTACAGTCTCTGCACTACAGTTACTGCATTACCTACTCGCTCGGCTTTTATTGGTTTCTGTGTGTACAACTCCATCTCCACAAAGTGTAAGCAACTGAAGGAAGAAATCGTGGCTTCGTTATTTTAAGATTCTTGATGCATGGTTCCCAGGAGCTATGTTTTGTTTTTTTTTTTTTTCTGCCTTGACAGTGTTGTTCCTTAACTTCTACAGCAATGGCTTAAACTGAAGATTTTAATGTATTTTCTTGTCTGTATCTCAAAAACATAGTGAGGTATAATTTCTATTTCAGTATAGTTCCTTTTCTATACCTCAAATACCTGGGAGGTATAATTTCTATTTAAACTGATCTACTTGTGAATTGTTACTAGATTAAAGCCCTTTTTTTTTTTAAAGATTTGTTTATCTTAGGGGCACCTGGGTGGCTCAGCTGGTTAAGCGTCTGACTTTGGTTCAGGTTGTGATCCTGGGGTCCTGGAATAGAGCTAGGAAGGGCTCCCTGATCAGTGGGGAGTCCACTTTTCCCTCTGCCCCTCCCCCCTTTGCCCCTTCTCCTACTCATGTTCTCTCTCTCTTTATCAAATAAATAAAATCTTAAAAAATGATTTATTTATTTTAGAGAGAGACACCAAGATCATGACCTGAGCTGAAATCAAGTGTCGGCCACTTAACCGGACTGAGCCACCCAGGTGTGCCTAGGTTAAAGCTTTTTAAGTAAGTGTGTCATCTTCTTTTTTTTCTGGACAGCTCTGAATGACATTTCTTTAAGCCCAATGAACTGGTCATGAAATATTGATTTCAGCTGCCCAGTTAGCAGTCTTTATATATTTATTACTATTATTTTTGTTTAATCTGATGTAAAATTCAAAATGCTGTAATGGTTCATGTGATTCAATACCAGAATTACACTGGGAACTGAAATCACAGTGAAAATCCTGCCAAGAAGTCTCTTGACATTGTTTTGAGGATTCAATTCAGGGTCCAAATTTTTTAAGTTTCTTCCAGATTACCTTTGGAAGTCAATGATTTCTTAAATCTACACTGAGATTTGATGGCTTAAAGCACTTACATATAGAATATACCCTATAGATTATGTTTATCACTGAATCCCAAAATTTTCCCCGTATCAACTTCATATTGTGAATAACAGGTTATTTACACGCAAGTAAAGCCTGTGTGGACAAATCTTAACTTTAATAATCATTAAATGCATCTTGAAAGGTAACATATTATATCCATAACAGCAGGTCTTCCTACTGAATGTTTCTTGAGAAATACACTGCCAAGGGAAATCTACTGTCAAGACCCACGATTACAATAACTCAAGTAACTAAAGATAATAGCAATTGTTAAGCTAGTCTTGCTGTTTTCTAGTGTCTATGAAGAACGGCTGCACTAGGATTACCTAAATCGAACAAGTTTTGGTGCCACATTGAGAGCCACTCAGATTGCCCTAACCAAACATGGATTAGGATTATAAACTTTTGAACATTGTTCTTGAGCACTGGTTAGAAACTACCACTCATATTCCATGTCATACTGCCTCAGGGGGAAATGATATAAAGTATAAACAAACTATGCATTTAACTTCTGGTTTCAATTTAGCTCATCGAACGCCTTTAAATTTGCAAGAGGGAAATGCCGAGTCTTTAAAAGATTGAGTTGCAGTGTTTCAGTGTACTTTGTTTTTTTGGTTGCTTTTAAGTTTATCTGTATGTTTTTATTTGAGGTTTTTATGGCTTTTACAACATTTAGCATAAAGGTATTCACTAAAACAATCACTTTTTGTTAATATTATAAATGGTTATACTATGGGATATTTAAGGAAAAGACAAGACAGTCATATAATCACTTCTTAACTACAGCACAGGACTTCTAATAATAACTTGAAAGTAGCTAGAGTTAATAAACCTTGAAGTTAAGAATGTGACTCAAACTAGTAACTTGACTTTCTCTAAATATGATTCAATAACCTTAGATATAGTAATAGTAAAAGATAGGTAGACATATACACATTCAGTTTAATAAATCCTTGGCAATCATTTATTTACTCTTGTTCAGGCTTTCTGTTAGCCTTGAAGATACAAATGTCCCTAATTCTGTCCATCTTAAAAGGGCCCTTGCGATCGAAAGCGGGCAACAGACATTTAACACAGGCCACAAGGAGCAAGCATTCCGTTCTGACTGAGCAGTTGGAAGGAACTACGCAGAAGGAATCTCATTTGAGAAAGATCAGAGAATATAGGGAAAACTGGCCTGTAAGTAACATAGTTAAATACATAAATACCAACAGGGAAAGACAAACTATTAAGTAGAGGAACATCATGAGTACTGTTGGTTGCATACTAAACACCTAACTAACCTTGCTTTCTCCTTGTTGATAGAATTTTGATTTTCTTCAGAATCTCAGTCTGCCGAGTACTCCTTTACACAGACATGATTGCAAATAGTTATGGATGGCCAAAGTGATGGCCAAAAATGGGCAAAAAGATACAAACAGAAATCTGATGAAAGTCTTTGAAATATTTTTTTTTCCCCTAAGAAGATGGTCCAAATGTAAGGAAATCCACTCTACCTACATTATTCCAGCATTGATTCTCTGCATAATGGTTTACATGTGACAATAAGTTAAAGGCCACGAAAATGAGATGTGTAACCTGCACTTGCTGATTCAGCTAGCACCTCTCTCAAGATTTCTTATAATGTCAGAAAAATAACACCCTATTTGTTTAAGTCACCATGGGCAAGTTTCTCATCCCTACAGAAGAAAGTATTTCTAAAGGATGGGAGACAAGCAGAGAATGCAGTTGAGAGATACTAAATAGAGGCTAACGGAGCCAAAAAGATCCTAATAAATCACATTGGACAGTCTGTGTATTGTACGTCTGAGGACCCAGAGCTCTGGGACTTCAGGTGACACACAGCTAGAACAGCCCCTACTCTACATCTTCTGGCACCTGGTAGCAAGCTGATGGGCTCTACTTCTCCAGTTTGTTGATATTCAGCAAATTACAACTATATACAGAGTCCAGTAATAGATTCGATAACAATACCCTAAATTTTGTGGACATCTTTACTCTTTCTGAAAAACTTTTCATAGGTACCATCTAAATTGAATCTCACAGCAATTGTATTGAAATCATTGGGATAGATATTAATCTACTCATTTTATAGAATGGACAACTGAAGCACAAACAGAAAAAGTATCATGCCCCAAGATAACAAAGAATTCAATGGTATAATCCAAAAAAGAGATTTTTCTGCTGTTAATTTTATATAAATCACCTACTAAAAGCAAATTATTCTCTAGAACCATGAATTATTTTCCTACTAATTCTTTTTTTTTAAAGATTTTATTTATTTATTTGAGAGAGAGAGAGAGCACGAGAGGGGGGAGCAGGAGAGGGAGAAGCAGACTCCCCGCTGAGCAGGGAGCCCGATGCGGGACTCGATCCCGGGACTCGATCCCGGGACTCCAGGATCATGACCTGAGCTGAAGGCAGTCGCCCAACCAACTGAGCCACCCAGGCGCCCCCTACTAATTCTAAGCTGTTGTTATGACATTGAAGAATAGTCATTCAAAACTTATTTAATTAAACAAATGCAAATCTTTCATCATTTACTCCTAGTAAGAAACTATTTCACAAAGGGTAATGTTTTCTTGTCATTCTCTAGGATTTTCTATCTATTTGATGTCTAATATTGTTATGGGAGATGGGCAGAACTGTCAAATTCAGGAATAGTACAACTCATGATATGTGGGAGTCATGCAAGTAAATTTTTCCTTTCTTGCTACAAGCAGGATCTTTAAATCTTCTACCAAAATTGTCCAACAAATTTCAGAATATGACTAAATAACTTATATTCAGTAATAAAATTATACTGGTAGGAAACACTCTCTTTAAATGCATAAGGAGAAATTCTTTATATAGCATACTTACTTTTGGAATTTTTCCCATCAGTAAATAATCTCTCTTATCTCTCCCTTGCAGTCAATCATTTTGTGCTTAAATACCTATCTATTTATATCTTCTTCATCTTTCAAAAAAATCCTCCTGGAAGAATTTGAAACTTTACCTCTAAGGGGCATAAATACCTGTGTTTTAGTATCTTGTTATAGTAAGAAAAGCAATGATTGTAATTTGAAAGCAAAACTAGTGATAAAACAATCAGCATATTTCTGTCATCCAAGTATTATTTCAGAGACTGAGAAGGTTTAGTATAAAAAACATCAGGGAAAGAAGTAGAGAGTAATGTTTTCTTTTTTTTTTTTTTTTTTTTAAAGATTTTATTTATTTATTTGAGACAGAGAGAATGAGAGAGAAACAGCACATGAGAGGGGGGAGGGTCAGAGGGAGAAGCAGACTCCTCGCTGAGCAAGGAGCCCGATGCGGGACTCGATCCTGGGACTCCAGGATCATGACCTGAGCCGAAAGCAGTCGCTTAACCAACTGAGCCACCCAGGCGCCCGAGAGTAATGTTTTCTTTCCTTTCATTACTCAAGGGAAATCTTAGTCAACTTACTACAGAATATCAAGGAAAAAAGAATAGACAAAATGGATACTAATTCAGATTTATCCAGTTTTAAGTTTTAAAATTAAAAAAAAAATCTGCTAAATAGTTAAGGCCTTCCCTGGTCCAGGAGAGCTACTAAAGCAATATTCAACTAAGGTGGATACACACATATTCAAAACCTCTGCCAAAATGACAGAATTCTGATTTACAGATTTCTTCAGGTAACCTAGTATATGCGTTCTTCTCAAACACTGGTTAGATTATTCACAGATTTCAATCCGAGGGTAGTAAAACCAAAGAGTAGCTAAACAGTTTCATAATCATTTGAGTGGAGGCAAATTACCACCCTAGTTTTTGTGGTCCCAGAAATGTTTTATTCTCCTGCTTTAATGAAGATTTTTGAAACAGTTAAGTTTGGCAGGAGTTCTCATCCTTGATTTTGTGTTGATAAATCTAAGTAAGGTGAGCCATGAGTCTAAATTAATAACCATTCCTCAAACCCTACTGGATATCAGCACGGATTTACTAAGTAATGAGACTTGTTCATACAAGGTTTGGATTTTGTTTATTCATTTTCCTCAGACAAATATGTATTAATCTCCAAAATGACCTAGATGCTATTGTGTCCAGTCTTACAGTGATAAAAGCTGCAATCCTAGCTTTAAAAAGATCAAATCCATATGGCATGGTTATTTTAGAAATGGATCTCCTCACTTGAAAATGTGAGTGCCAAGATAATTTTCAATATGACATTTTAATGTTATTTTCACCAAGAAATTCTTTCATTTCTGTGCTTTTTATCCCAAGACTTCAAGTTGTTTTCAGCATCTTATAGGAAGAGCACTGTACTAGGAAGGAGAAAATGCAGGTTAGGATCTAGTCTCTTCTGCTAAATAGGTATTATCTCAAAGTCACGGACCAAGTGTATTCCAATTTTAATGTGGTCGTTGAGATAGTGACTTCCTCTTCTATAAATAAGTCTCAAGTTCCATTTGTAGTAATTACCATGTGTTCCCAGGTTAGACCCTGATCAATATAGAGACAGGAGTTACTTCCTATTCATTTTGTATGCTGAGTGTCTAGCACACTGTCCAGAACCTAGCAGTTGAGATGCATTTTTGAAGTGAATGAGTACCTTGAACCCAATTTTAGTCCCTTCATATCTATTTTTTCATTTGTCAAGTGATGGGCATTGACTAACTTATCTCTAAAAACTCTTCAGGTTGACACTTTAAAAGGTTAATATTTGGTTTATCAAGACTTGTAGAATTCCTAGAACTTCTAAGTAGCAAAAAAAGTAGATCGAAGTATCTTCACTTTCCTTACTACTTTAAGGATTAAAATTCTCCACTGAAATTATTAAATCACCATAGGGCAACAAGACAAAGAAAGGAGGTTCTCTTCTGACTTAAAAGAAATATTCTTGAAAAAGAAATAACAGATTTTTACTCTTTTCAGTGTTTTTCTGTATCAGAGTGGTATGTATTCAAAGGGCATGTTGATTTCATGATTGAATGTGAAAAATAAATTGCCCACCAAACAAATAATTCCCTTTTTCATAGTTTCATCTTAACCAATAGCACAATAAAACCATATTTGATTTTATGTACATTTCAGATAAAGTAGGATGTTTGAAATTTTGAGAATCTTATGGGAATGAATAAAAATAAAAATATTGATATTAATTCTCTTTAATTTTGTAAAATGTAAGATGATTTTTTTTCTTTTTTTAATGACAAGGGAAATGAGCACAAGATTGAAAATAAAATTTAGTCTGCCATGAGATTTTGTCTTTTCCTTGTTAATCTAGATTTTCATTCCTCTATTCTAAGTGCCGAGTTAGTGAGAGTATGTTTGCTCACTTACTGAGCAAACCCCAAAATTTATTGAAGAACCCCAAGATAGGCCACAGTGGAACAAAAATGATAAAGCCCTTGCCAACTCTTAATTTGCTATTGAGAACACTAAAAAAATGTGAATAAAATAATAGAAGGAAACCAAAATAATACCATTTTGTAGTGAATGAATTAAAAATACTTTGGGAATCCGCTAATTCCATATTTATGAAGAGGTAACAATAAAACAGGAACTAAAACTACAGGCCAATAGGTTGGTAACAAAAAAACCCTAACTATCAGCTTTGGAAAATAACAAAGAAAAAGTATGAAATAGTATTATGAGCACTGTGTATACAATGAATAATAATTATAAAAAAGCTTCAAGATAGAATCTTGGCCTTATTCCCAAAGCACATAGCATAGTTTCCTCCAAGTCATAATTGATGGGTTTGAGCTACGCTGATACAGAGAATGGGTAAAGTTACCATAGTGAAAGGAAAACAAATGCACTTAGTAAACCATGGTGGCTACTGTTGAAAGAAAGTAGACAGCCTTTCAATTGCAAAGTGAATTTTGTCTCCAGTTGACTAATGTGGTTGACTTTTAAGAGAAAACATGGTCCTAATTAAGGGTTAAAAGGCTCATTTCAATTTGAATTAACTTTAAATTAAAAAATAAAGCTGTTGGTAAATAGGTCCCTTTTAGTATTCAGACTTTAGCTCCATAGACACAGGGCTATATTATCAATTCCCAGCCATAAACACAAACTAAAGACCAGAACCAGCACTGACGAAACAGATGATTTCCTGGCCTTGCAATTCCAGGCCTGACAGGGTCTATTTGCCAGTACAAGGTCAAAGCAACTGTTTATTCCCAAAATGAGCTGCACTCCACAATCTTACAGGAACTCTATTCTTTGCCATTTGAATAGAGGTACAATGCTTTGAGGCAAGGCCGAGGCATTTCAATACACTGGAAGTGGCTACGTTCAGTCATTAAACCCTGCCTGCAATGTGCAGCATTTACAAAGTGATCAAGTGTTTCCTTCTTCTGTTCCTTCCACTGTTCAATAAAAAAGGCCTAAGGCAAAATGCCACCACACCATTAAACACAACAGAATCAATCACAATCTGGTGCGGCTCAGAGATAGCTGAGTAACAAGACTTTATTGTGTTTGTTGTTGTTCCATCAGATTTAGCAAGACAGGTGCCAGTAAAGCTGAAATATGTCCAATGCACATTGGCCACAAAGAGAATACTAAAACAGCCCCCATCCTGAGGATGTTGCATTTGGCTAGCTCTTCAGTTGTCTTCCACTTCCAGGGAAGAACTGTTTATCTTAAGAGTAGTACTATTTGAGCTTTTCTGTCCTTAACTATCAATGCCCAGAGAAGGAGACCCATTAACTAAGTTTACAAAGTCACAGGAATATGTACGTAACAGACAGGCAAATACTAAGAGAGGGGGAAAGGAGAGAGGGGGGAGGATATGAAAGAGAAAAATCATTTTTGTAGGGTTTTATTATGGTGAATGTAAAATGCATAGTACCCAAATCTATACTCAGGGCATACTGACAGACAGCCTGGGAAAGACTTCAGAATAGTGCCAGAAGTCTTCTTTAGACCAGAATAGCACTGGAATGTCTAAGAAAACTATTACTAGGAAGTGATTTTGGAGAAGGTAAATCACTCCAGGCTGCACTGGAACCGTGGCTAGAGCACGGGGAGGTCAGCAATCCAATATTTATGTTTATAAACTAATTTTAGAATAGAATTTCCATAGTAGATTTGTAATCACCCAGAGTAGGAGTTTGAGACACAAGTCATGAAAACCTTAGATGTGATCTCCAAAGGATCTATTGCATGTGAATACACAAAGGACAATTAGGTCCTGTGTATGTTTATATACCCAAAGATATATTTATAATAATGACAAATTAGAAAGAACAGAATGTCTCAAATTAGAAAGGTGGTTAAATTATGCCATGTTCATACACGTTCACAAATAAATTATGTTATATTCATACATTTATCTGATGGAGTTGATGTCTTGCACAGAACGATGCGTATGACATTTTATGGGAAAAAGGCAGGATACAATAAATATGTAATCCTGTTTTTATTGTTTATCTATATTTTCTTATTATGTTATCACTTATGTAACGACAAACAAAAACTAAAGGGGTTTTAGAAGCAAAAAGACTAGCATGTACACACAAAAATATCACAACACTTCAGTCAGTGAACATTGCGTGTGTGTGTGTGTGTGTAATTTGAGCTTAAGGTACATGTCATGAGAGTAAGAAACTTAACTATGCATACTACATGTGTGACTTAGACTTATACACTGAAATCACTACATAGTCACAACACACACTAACACACACACATCCTCACACACACTCTTACCACGGCTTTTATTAGTTCTTGTTTCTATTATACTGCTATAGATGTTTCCTTTTTCCTCTCCTCTCTTCTTTAAAAAATGCCACATGGGGGAAAATTATCGTTGACTGCAAATGTCAACAGCTCCACTAAATGTGAATTTCACACTTTTTATCTCAAGTAACTATACCTCACTTGGGAACATTTAGACAGAAAATAGCACAATTTTTAAAATCCAGGATTTAAAGGAAAGCCTATAAAAGTTAGAAGACTCAGAGGAAAAACAAAAAAAGAATTCTATGGATGCTGCAAGACACAATGCAAAAATTTTTGCCACTTAGTTATACTGTTAATTATCCACTCTCCAAAAGAGAAGATCACCATCTAGAATTTGAAAAATGGTGACATCATTATATTTTATCAGAAGTCCTTTAGATTTGCTTTACTTTCTAGATAAAATTATTTTAAAACAATGTCCATTTTTATCCTGAGGAAACACCTCTGTAACTTTCAAATTTATATTTTAACACATCTTACGATCCTATCAGCTTTCCATCCCATTTTTATCTTGTGAAATTTATTAAAATGACTTGTTTGATAATATTGTGGTCAAAAAGTGATGGATTTAAAAGAAACCTATAATGTGTCCTTTAAGTATTCACTTTATGATCACAAAATATTACCAACTAGAAGTGTGTAATTTAAAAGTATCCAATATTTGCTCTGAGTACCTTCATGTCTAACATTTGTAAGATAACATAGAAAAAAAATGAATTAGTGTAATTCTAGAGTCTCTTTTTTCATATATTTTTATGTTTATGGTAAATCTTTGCCCCAGGGTAAAAAGGGGATTTCTACTCAACATACTCTGAAATTTCATTCTCTAAATGGGTAAGAATGAATTTTACAAAGAAAACATAAAAAGCAAATAGAAGACAATAAATAGATGCCCATGGGATCAACAAAACCATTAGTCAAATAAGTGTTTCATAAAAATTTCAACCAATCACCTATTTTGAAACTGTTAGGGAAGACATAAATGTTCATAACTGTATAGAATAGCATGTCTATATACTTGAATTTTACATAAAATTAGCCCCATCCTATTGAAGAAAAAAATATTTTTCTTCTTGCATAAGAATATGTTTTCAAAGAAAAAAAATGTCACTATGAGGTTTCACAAGTGTATGTCTATTCTAATATGTAGTTCAAAGATACAAAATATCTCTCCTTAATTAAGGTAGAAATAAACTTCTCAAAATATAGAGAAGAATCTCATGGGCAGGTAACACAGCAATAGAGCATAGTATTTCATGGTGTTATGAAAATAAAAAGGGGTGGGACACCTGGGTGGCTCAGTTGGTTAAGTGTCTGACTTGATTTTGGCTCAGGTCATGATCTCAGGGTGGTGAGAACAAGTTGGGCTCTCCACTGGGTGTGGAGCCTATGTAGGATTCCTCTCTCTGTCTGCCCCTTCCCCTGCTCAAGGTCTCTCTCTCTCTCTCTCTAATAAATAAATAAATATTTAAAAAAAGAAGAAAAGTAAAAGGACCAGGTTCGAATTCCTTAAAGTGGTAAATTCTAAATATAGAGACAAATATTGTTTTTTTCTGCATAATTAGACTTTATTATCCAGAACTTTACTTTTGACTTGGGAGATAGATGCAATGAATAAAAAGGGTAAGAAGATTAAATTAAATTAAATTCATCTAAGAGGAAGAAAGAACTAAAGGGCAGGAAGAATGGAAGAAAGATGAGAATATATGACAGAAGAAATATTAAACTGCATTGCTTATAGCTGGCAAACATATATCACTTCTCTAGTACAAGTAACTGGGACACATTAGAAGTTTGGAACATAAGGATGAGGAGCAAAAATAAGAGGATGTCTGCCATTTTTGTCCACTCTATTTGGTCATTTTACATAATTTCAGATTTAGTCCCCTGTGCTTAGTGTTGTCACCCTTGAAGGGAGGGGGTGGGGAGCCAGAGAGAGAAAGAAATGGGGAGAGGGAGGGAAGGAAGGAGAAAGGGGTGTGTGTGTGTGTGTGTGTGTGTGTGTTTCTAATTAAAACCACTGAGTAGATTTTGCAAGTATTCCTTCAAAACAGAGATCATATATTCCACCCACCCTTTGGAAGTATTATTTAGAATTTTGTTGATTGACTTTAGAAATTCATTTAGGTTAACTGTCTTCTTGTATTCTGGAAATTTAGGGGTTTAGATCCTGTACATGAGGCTAGAGAAGTGAGGAATTGGGCAGGGGGTGGGACATTAAGTCACATCTTATACCAGCAGGCTTTGAAAACCCAGGCAGTGTTATATATAAGGGATGAATCACTAAACTCTACACCTGAAACTAATATTACACTGTATGTTACCTGATGGGAATTTAAAGAAAAATTTGGGAGGAAAAAAAAAAAAACAGGCCGATTGCATTACCTGTTTGCAGCACCTTCCCCAGATCTAACTACTTGAAGAAAATAGTTCTCAACTCCTGTAATATAATAAATACCATTTACTGAAAATCTCCTCCATGTCTAGCATTGCAGTTGTACTTCACTTCTGTACTTACGATGATCATGTGAGACAGGTATTATCTACTTTTCCTGAGGAGATGATTGAGACTTAATGATATTAAGTGTATTGGCTGCTTATCCCTCTATTAAGTGTTGTAACCAGAAATGGAATCTAAGTCTGAGGATTTCCTAGACACAAATATTTATGCGCTTTGTATCCACTGCCTTCTCATTCTGTAAAATTTAAAAGTGATCACTAATGCCAGATCGGCAGTGAATCCAGCACCCTAAAATTAATGCAAAAATGTATATGGTGTGACTATAAAGATAGTAAGCATCTCTTACTGGGCACACAGAGAAATTGCTTCCTTCATTTTGTTGGAGTAACCGTGGATAGTTTTCTTCAACAATATCTCAGGTCTCCATCTAGCCAGATGAATAGCTCTGATGAAGGAAATTTCTAGTCACTAGGAAGAAGGAATGCTTCATTGTTGGCGGTCCATGAGAAAGGTATTTGTGAGCTGGATGTCTTTGCAGAGGATTGTGCCGGCTCACCAGAGAATATATTTTCTACTTTCTCTATGTCATCAGCTGAAACAAGGAACCTTATTGTGTAGGGGGAAAAAGGCATACCCTTAAATAGTTTCTAATCAAAACCTAAAAGGGCGAATGCAATTCCACTTTATTGCTTTAGTCTCCTGGACATTTAGAACTCTCAAGAAGCCTAGGAAAGTAAAATATTCAACTTTATCTATTATACAATTGATAGGTGATTTTAACTAAAATATAACATTGTATTTGGAGTTCTTCAAAGTGTATATTGAAGAGTAACTGCTCAGGATACCAACAACAGTGGAAAAAATAG
The DNA here is from genome assembly GCF_002201575.2 of Neomonachus schauinslandi. Classification (NCBI taxonomy): domain Eukaryota; kingdom Metazoa; phylum Chordata; class Mammalia; order Carnivora; family Phocidae; genus Neomonachus; species Neomonachus schauinslandi. Next base: position 40,541,903 of record NC_058403.1, on the reverse strand, counting down.
CACTTTTCCCAAGACATTGGGGTAGATTTGAGGCACTTCAGAAAAGATGCCTCGCCAAAGCCTTCCACGCAGCTGCCGATCGGTACTGGTCACTCCAATTGTACATGAGGTACAAGTAAGTAACAACAGATTTAGAAACCAGTAAATTTTTTTATTAATTAGGACTGGAAAACATATATATAAAATGCCTGCACATAACTCATAACAGCTGGATCCATACACTTTTCCTTCTGAGGAAATCTTGGTTTCATAGTACCTTCATTTTATTTGATAATATATAGTAGGAAGCTATACCTAAAACACAGAATACATTTTTGTGACTAAACAAAATTCCATTCCTGTTCAGTAATACCTGAAATCACCTGAGAGCATAGTCCAGCAGCCATTCTGACAGCCTTCACATTGCACTATCCACATGAAATTCTCCACTACCTGCAATCCTTCCTTCCAAAGTGTGCTCAACTCAGTTGATAACTGACACGTCTTGTAAAACAATATAGTTACTACACTTACATATAAACTAAATACTGAAGATATAATCATGCTTTCACAAAAAGTATGTGTTCCATTAGGTGCTAAATACAGAAATATATAATGTAATATGTATAATATATACATAATATGTAATTACATATATATGATTAATAGTAATCATAAATTGTATTTAAAAGCTAGAAATAAGGAAGACTCTAAGTTTCTCCTAAACATTTCATTTCAAAAATTATCGAATTATGTTTAAACAAATATCCCCAGGATAAAAGAAAGCATAAGGCATATTTCCTAAAGAAACTTTGTTTCCTAAGTGAAGATATTAAGTTAGTTTAGAACAAAAAGGTGTAGGTGGATTTCCAATTGAATAATAATAATTATGATATGTATACTATTTAACCTTGAAAGTGAGGACTATCATTTTCTGTGATACATACAAAACACTACAAGATTTATGTGATATGCAAAAGACAGAAGCAAAAAGTGAACAACAGGTGATTCTGGGGTGAAAGCCTTGAGACAAGAGTTTTGAGAGTTTTGAAAGTGAAAGAAAAAACTTATAGCAGAAACAGAGAGCCTCAAATCAGTCTGGGGAGGCATGTAGACAAACCAGACCATGCAGTGCTGTGAAGTTTATATTAAGGGTTTATTTTTATATAGTAAGTGTTGTGGGAAGTCACTGAAAGGTTTCATACATGAGGTACACCATAATCAGGTTTACATTTTGAAGAAATCATTCTTGCTCCTATGGGATAGATGCATCGAAAGGAGTCAAGAATGGAGTAGATGGGGACTACTAAAATAATCCAAATTAGAGATGGCATGACATAGATAGAGAAATAGTTATGACCATAAGAAGGAGTGTATTCATTTGAGATATATTATCTAGATATATTGATAGATCTTGAAGATAGAATGGATGCAGAACATAGAGGGGAAGAAAGCAGAACTGGCACCTAAGCTTCTTGTTTAAGTTGTTGGGTGCTATTCCTATTTTCTGAGTTAGGGAATGAGTGAATATATAAGTAAGGACACACCATTTAAGTTTGGATATGCTGCACTGAGTTAGCCAAGTAAGCATTTGCTATACTAAACTGTGTAGCATTTATCGTATTTGTACTGTAAAGAAACTGACTCCAATATTTTAATGTTAAGGAAAATGCCAACTTAAGTCTTCTCTGTCATATAGGCTTTTGTTTATTGACAACAGATGAAATTGGTTATGAAAAATATGGGCTTCCAGAGGAGCCAACATGATCAAGAAATCTATAGTTTATTTTTTATTTTTTTATTTTTTTAAAAGATTTTATTTATTTATTTGAGAGAGAGAGAGAATGAGAGAGAGAGAGCATGAGGAGGGGAGGGTCAGAGGGAGAAGCAGCTCCCCGCCGAGCAGGGAGCCCGATGTGGGACTCGATCATGACCTGAGCCGAAGGCAGTCGCTTAACCAACTGAGCCACCCAGGCACCCTATAGTTTATTTTTTTAATGTAAAAAGATTACAATAAAATATTGGTGGAGAAATCTTCCAGGTCACAAACACATTAGAAAAACAGTGTCTTTACTGAGTTGGTGATTCTTCTTCTCAGAACAGAATATTGATTTTGATTTGCATATGAACCAAATACTTGGATTCAAAAACAGAAAGCCTTTGTTCCATGGACTCCAACATTTGCCTGATTTTGCTAATATACACTATTTATTCCAAAGCGAAAAAGGAGAAAGTTTATGAGCAGATCGACAAAAATATACCGTGACTATTGAACCAACAATTTAAAGTGCAACATCAGTGCTGGAAAATCAATAGGAGATATTATTTTGATGTGCATATTATATGTGAGGAACACAGTTTTGGACTGCTTAGGTTCTAATCTTGACTCTGTCACTTACTACCTATGTAACAGCGAGTTACAAAGCCTTTTCGTATCAGTTTCTCTGTATCTATAAAATGGGGACAGTAAAAGAGTCCTACCAGGATTTTATAGGAATTAAATGAGAGCATAGTAAGTTTCAAATACATATTAGAATTAATAAATAATATATACTTATATAAGTAATTAAACATACATAATATACAGAAACATTTGTAAAATCTATGGCATAAGCCAACAGATTTCTCAGTGTATTTGAACAACAAACCACATTTGCCTTTTCTTAATTTTCTACTTTTGAGATGCATTAGGCATTTGTTTCTCCTTAAAATATATTGCAACATCCTTCTCCATTAAAATTCTATTTTTTCAGAGGATTCACAAAAATATATCACAAAAAAGCACCCTCTTGTCTAAGTACATTACTGGTAGCTGTTCAGCCAGTTCTTCCCTGTATCCAATATTTCCAACTATCTCTTTGTTACCCTGGAGATTTCCATAGATATCCTATGTCTACACAACTTTTTATTTAAGATAGACAAATTAAAGCAATGTTTTGCCCTTGGTTCCTTGTTGACATGCCATCCCATGTCATTACACACCTATGATACCTTTATCCTCCTTTGAAATCTTTGTATTTACTGGTGGAAGGACCAACACAGAATGGGTCCCCTCAGAGGTAACTGAAATGATTACTTCCAACTTGTAGCTCCTCCAATTTGTAGCTCAAAGCCTCTTTGCTTCTTTATTCAGATTCATTCTTCCCACCCCCAATACTGGCAGTTTTTTATTTTTATTTTTTTGGCTGCCATATGCACCAGCAAACACTTACAAACTTGGCTGATTCCCTCATCTTGTCCTCACTTCTTGAAGCATCTTTTTTTTTTTTTTTAACTGAGCTTCAAAATAAATCTGACTTTGAAATGCTTTAGTTTTCCAGAATCTTATTTCTCCATAAGTCCAGACTGTTGCTAAGGTGATGCTGATCTTTTTAACTTTCAGCCACTTGTCCAAATCTGTATCATGTTGGCAGTGACCAATGTCTCCCCTGTCTGATAGCTTTTCTGACAGTTAATGAGAAGTAAAAGCCTAGAGCTATTACTCCAAATCCTAGGAGATAAGTGTCCAGATTACAAAAACCACATTCACATATGGCAATAATTGGCAGCTCTTTTAGGTGATCACAGCCTTATTTCTAAAGACCCAATGGATACTTGAATAATTCCTTGGTGCCAAATAGGAAACTCTCCTGAATAAGATAAGAATATACTGCTTTTTTGATATAGTTATTATTTTTTAAAGGACTTTTCCAATAAAACAGATTCATTTAAATAGTTTATGACAAAATTTATATAATTCTACCAAAATTCCAGACTTAACTTTTGGCAGTTGAAACCTGAGAAATAGGATACTTCAGTCTCACATCATATAAGGCATTAGAGATTTAAATTAACAGAAGCCAATATGTTTATATATCTAAATACCATAGCAGCGTTGCAAATAATATTCTTTCAAGAATCTTAATATCATTTATAGAATGCCATTTTATTTTTATTTGTTTTAAAGATTTTACTTATTTATTTGACAGAGAGAAACACAGCGAGAGAGGGAACACAAGCAGGGGGAGTGGGAGAGGGAGAAGCAGGTCTCCCGCTGAGCAGGGAGCCTGATGTGGGGCTCAATCCCAGGACCCTAAGATCATGACCTGAGCCAAAGGCTGATACTTAATGACTGAGCCACCCAGGCGCCCCTATAGAATGCTGTTTTAACTAATCTTTTTCATTCTTTTGATTTTTCAAAAGTAGCACAACATGAAGTCTATGTAAAAGCATTTATTAGTTCAATATTTAAAGATTCCATTTTATATGCGGTAATTTATTCATCCTTCAAAGTCTGCGCCTTTGCCCAAGCTGGTTTTCAAGGCTCTCTTGTACTCCTTTCTGTTTACCTCTAACCCTTCTGTTTAATCACGCTTTGTAATAAATTAAACGTTCCACAGACAAGCAATCAACAAATGAGTAGAATATTGCAGCGCTTCTAAAGGAATAGCAGACATTTAAAGGAACTGCTGAATTAATAAACTGGTTTTAGAACATTTCTTAGAGCAGAAATTATTTTCACTTATTTTATTTTAATATTTAAATGTTTAACTTACTATTATTTTAGTTTGAAGTATAAGTGCAGCTTCCATATTCAACTCTATCCTTTCATGTAGGAGGAAAAGCAACCTCAAGACTGAAACCTCAGTAGACTTGTGTTCTAGTCCTCAGTGGCCCAATCTAGCTGGGTGCTATCTCTTATGTTAAGGGAACTTGCCACAAAGCCCAGCTTCAGAAGGTGGTAAAGAACTTGACACCCATTCTTCCTTCAGCTCACCTGTCACTTCCATTATACTCAGCCTAGATCTCTGAGCAACTAACATTTTTTTTTTTTCCTGAGTTAGTTTAACCTGGGATGCATGTACTTTTGATAATATTTTACTTTACAGACATGTTCCCATACTGAACTTTGGGAACACTCTAATATGACAAACCAGTAAGTAGTACGAATGTCCTCGTGAAGGAACAGAAAATTTATATTATCTATCATTCTTTCCTCTATCGATTGCTATAGGTACAGAACTGACTTTTCAACAACTAGTATGATACTGATTCTATTTTAGAAATTCCTTTTTAATTTTACTTTATAGAGGAATTTGTAGCATCTATTCATATAGATAGGTTGTTACTTATCACATGAATAAAATATTTTTTTTAGTCAATAGTAACATGTTTGCACATAAAATCCATTAACGGTTTTTCAGAAGTTGTAAAAAACTTCCAGATACTTCTTGTGATGTTGTATCTCTATATTCATTGCGGGTAACCTAAAACTAATTTTTGTTAATTAAGATCTTAAACAAGCATATAATTAAATTTAAACAAGGATTAAAAACCCTTGTCATGTAGCTCCACTGTTAAAAAAAATCGCAAGATCGTTTTATTTAAAATCCCATATTCTAGGATAAATAGACTTCCTCTTCTATTTAGCATTGGTCTCCCAGGATTAGAAGATGACACAAGAGGGTTCAATGATTACATTGGAAAATATGTTTCCCCTAAAGCAAAGATAATATCCCTGTAGTCACCTTCAGTTTCTTATCTCAAGTTACTCTTTCATTTGCTGAATCTCTATTCCTCTGTGTCAACTATAACTTGAAAATTAAACACCTTTGGGACACTAGGGAATAGCATGAGATGAACACTATTCTGACCACAGCTGGAGGCCACAGAAATGCTGTGGCACCAGATGAAGTGAAAGGCTGGGGTGTCTGGGGAGTCTAATGGCAGGGAGTTGGCACTTGCATCTGGTTCCCCCCCCCCCATTATTTTCTATTTGAATTCTAGGTACACGCATGTATGCCTATCATTCTTCTAAATATTACTAATAAAACATGGTGTAAAATAATCCAAATAAAATAATGAGTTACCCTTCTTAGAATTATGCAGTTTTTCAGAGGTACAGGTCTGTGATTCAACAGTCTTACACCTCTGAAACAAATAATACATTATATGTTTAAAAACAAAAAGAAAAAAGAAGATAGCAGGAAGGGAAGAATGAAGGGGGGGAAATCGGAGGGGGAGACGAACCATGAGAGACTATGGACTCTGAGAAACAAACTGAGGGTTCTAGAGGGGAGGGGGTGGGGAGATGGGTTAGCCTGGTGATGGGTATTAAAGAGGGCACGTTCTGCATGGAGCACTGGGTGTTTTTTTTTTTTAATTTTATTTATTTATTTATTTGAGAGAGAGAATGAGAGAGAGAGAGAGAGAGAGAGCACATGATGGGGGGAGGGTCAGAGGGAGAAGCAGACTTCCTGCTGAGCAGGGAGCCCGATGCGGGACTCGATCCCGGGACTCCAGGATCATGACCTGAGCTGAAGGCAGTCGCTTAACCAACTGAGCCACGCAGGTGCCCCTGGAGCACTGGGTGTTATGCACAAACAATGAATCATGGAACACTACATCAAAAACTAATGATGTAATGTATGGTGATTAACATAACATAATAAAAAAAGAATTATGCAATTTTTTCATTATTAGAAATTTCTAGTGCTCAGAATTCTGAATATTTGGAACATAGCCATTGCTTAAATATATATATATATATATATATATATATTACAATAACAGAAAAACATCTTATTTCTAAATGCTTTATATATATGTATAATGTATACCATTTCTTTAGAGATTAACCTAAGAGTATTTTAAATTCATTTCTACAGATATTTAAAGAAAGCAGATTAAGAGCAATTTTTTACATCATGAGCCTCTACTGAAAACCTGTTAATCTTTGTAGGGAATTTACATGGTTGCTTAGCATTAAAAGAGAGAGAAGCTGTTTCAACATTTCATGGCATCAGTTTGTGCAATCTGAGGCCCCCATTTCCACAAAGGATCAGCCTGTCTTCTGACAGGACAATTTGGGCAACACCCCTCCCCAAGACAGCGTTCTGATGGGTGGCATAGTTGTGTTTAGCCTCTTCCAGTTTCAGTTTTCTCACGATCCTGACTGGTATCCTAACTTCTGTTTGTATTTTAACACTTTTGTATATGTCAATCTTAGAATGTTACATTCTCCTTATCTCTCTGTGGGGCTCTCAACACTATTTCACTGAAAATTCATTGAGAAGAAGAATTTTGTCCTATATATCTTTGTATATTAGATATCCTAACACTGCTTGATGCAAAGTTGGTAGTTAACATTTGTTGAAACAAATTAACACTAATACATACATACATGTACAGATACATGTAGGGTGTGTGTGTGTGTGTGTTTTGGGTGGCTACTACACATGCCATGTCACAGTATGGGCTTCCCTTGTGATCTCTCTCTTCCCCCCACTTCCACTCTCAGTCTCTCTAACCAAAGTTCTTATATCCTATAGGAAAAAACAGTTGAGAAAAAAGAGGCATTACACTTATGAATAGAAATTTAGAAAACTGCCTACAATTTGTTTTTTTGCTTGTTTTTGTTTTTTTTAAATTTAATTTTATATTTTATTTTATTTTAATTCCAGGACAGTCAGCATACGGTGTTATATTAGTTTCAGGTGTACAATATAGTGATTCAACACTTGCATACATCACCCAGTGCTCATCACAAAAAGTGCACTCCTTAATCCCCATCTTCCCACCCAACTCCCCTCTGGTAACCATCAGTTTGTTCTCTATAGTTAAGAGTTTGTTTCTTGGTTTGTCTCTCTCTTATTTTCCCTTTGTTCATTTGGAAAACTGCCTACATTTTTGAACCTGGAAAGAGTAAATGATACTGGGAAGGAGATATAGGGAGTGATGAATGGGATATATGCATACCAGGGTCAATAATTTCAACAAAACATGGCCAAGAGTAAAATATTCTGAAGGAAATACGAAAAGTGTAAGAACTGGGGATGTGTGGTTTGAGCTATCAGACTTTTAGCATAAGGAACATTGACATTTGTCATTCCTTTAGGGAGGGGTGTGTGCATGTGTGTGTGTGTGTGTGTGTGTAATTCTGATTCCAAAAACTGTTTAAATGCAATTCATAAAGTTTAAGCATTTGTGTAAGGTGTTATACATTTTCAAATATGTATACTACAAGAAAACTCATTACTAATAGCAGTTTTTGTGTTTTGTAACTCTTTCTTTTTTTTAATTTTTTTTATTTTATTATGTTATGTTAATCACCATATCATTCTTTAGTAGTGTCATTTTTGTATCTTTACCCATTGGGGGTAGATTCAGCTTGGCATCTCCAAAACTAAAAGTTCTACAATTAGGTTTTTGATGAATGTAAGCTATTGTTTGGAGATGCAATGCAATTAACCATAAGTACCAACAACATATCCTTTCTGTATTAAGCTAGCCTGTCATCTGATCGTTTATGTGCAAAGATCATTTTGTGCAAAGGAATGGTGGCCTGGATACATGGAGGGACTTCTAGTAGAAGTCAAATTACTCTACAGAAATAGTCTGAAAAGGAAAGGATTTGAAAAGAAGCCAAGATAACCAAGTTATACAAACTATCATCATATCCCAGCCCTCCCCTGTGACAAAAACATCCAATCAAAGGATCAGAAGATTGCTTAGAAAAGAAAATTCTTTAATAGATGTTAATAATGTATAAAATTATACCTTAACATCTCATTCCAGGAAGAGAACAGTAAGTTTCCATTTCACTCCAGAAAGCATGATTTCCATTCATCAACAGTATAACTTTTAAAAATATCTCCTCAAGTTATTATGGCATTTTATAACCAAGCCTGATTGTAAAATATGATGTTACAAAAAATCAATAATAAAATATTCATATGATCCAAGATTTTCCCAAATTGAATCTGACTGGGTCATGGCAGTATGCTGATGTCTGGAATGCAAGTAATATACTATATTATTGATGCCTGTCAAATAACGGAAATTGTTACAAATTAATTCATCCCTAACCTAATTAACCCCGTGTGCAATATTATATGCATTCCAGACGAGTACTGTTTTGCTCTGGCCATAAAACTAGGAAGAACAATATTTCAACGTATAAAATCACCTTTTAAGCCACTTAGAAACCTCAAAGAATATTACTTATGTAGAAGTGATGCAAAAGAATGCATTACTTCATCTGTTTGAATTATTTTTGGTCTTATACAAAATGTTCTCTCTAAATTTTTTTAACTGTAAAAATAATCTAAGGAAAATGTCTAGTCTGTCTTACATACTGAGTAGACAGAATACATTCATATTAATAGTTTGCATTATTAGAAATAAAAGCTGTGTACATTTTGGAGGGGAAATGGGGAAGCCTTAACGTTTTCTTGATATTATAAGGCAAAAATTGTTTTTCTATCCAGGATATCTCATAGTTGTGATTTTACAGGTCAGTATATACCAAGATACATTTTATCACTATATACAATTAGGCCTAGTCCTTTTGGAATTAGTGGGTAGGTTGTTAATTTTTTATGGAATTTTGTTATTTCCCTTCAACTTTCTCTTTAGACATATCCTTTCCCACCCCCATTCATCAATAATGCCCTGCTCTTTGGCAATACAGAGCCTGATTCAAATATACCTAGATTTGAAATTTTCCTGTGCTCCAAATCTGTCTTGGATCTACAACACATTAATATTTATCAGTTCTTTATTTTCTTTCCTGCTAATTGAAAATGTTATACCTCCTAGTTTTCTTAACTGATTATTAAACAGTTAAAAAAAAAAGGCAATTCCAAAGAAAAAAATCTAATTTGGAGATATTCTAAACTATTTCAAGCTGACTTTCTATGACCATCATTTTATATCACACTGCAACATTTTCTTCTAATTATGGCCAAAAATTCCTATTTTTTCTAATTTTTCTAATTTTAGAATAATTTAATATTTGGATAATAGATTTCAAAAAGGGAGAGAGGGTGGCCCTGAATGGCAGTAGAAAGTGCATGCCAATGGTAAAGATGGATCTCTGGGAGAATCAGGGTTTTGCTGCATTCTGAGTGATCTTGTCGAAGTCATTCAACCTCTTTGACCTTAATTTCCAGAGGTGCATACTGAATACAAAAATGTCTGCCTTAAAAAGTGGTCTTGAACACTGAAATGACCATTCATAAAGTGTTAATACAGAACATGTACTTACTAAAAAAAGAGCTTTTATCATTATTTTGCAGTTATAGTGAACAGCTGGTACTTGCTTAGAATGTTAGCATTTTTCAATTCAATTCAGTTTGGGCATTGTTTTAACATATGTAATTATCCTGTGTGTTCAAAAATCCATGGATTTGGTTCATTTTCTGTAAAAGCACATTAGACACTCTTAAGGAGGAAGCGGTAGCACATTTTAGAAGGGAATATTTCTTTCTGCCTTCAAAATCTAAAACAGTGAGAAAAACAAAAGCTTTGTGGTTAATCTCCATTTTAAGATATATATGTATATATCTTAAGATATAAATACATATTTGCATCTACATACCTATAGCTGTATCAGGAGAGAGCACGTGCATTGTGCTACATGTTGTCAAAATGCATTAGTGAAATATAATATTTGATAACAACTAATGTGAAATGATACCCCACTGATTAGACTGTCATTGATGCTGTGGCCTGTTGTTCTTGACACCACAGAAGAGATCAACACATCTTTCACGGTGATAAAGTTGGCAATATGGACTGGAAATAATGCCAGAGAGACTGATTAAGTGTTAACATTCCCACCTGGTGCCATGAAAATAGGACACAACGTCCGTAATTCTGTATGATTTTCTCCTACTGTGTTTACTTTTGTGCCAGCTACAGTATTTGAAAGAGTTAATACTGACAGAACACTTCCTTCCTCATGGTATCTCCCCAGGTAAGGAGTAGGTTATAAGAGGGCTTCTCAGTGTGAATCCTTTCAAGAAATACTTTTTATATTTATATTAAATATTAGAAAGGTAGTTCAAGTGGGCATAAAAATGTGACTCATCCATTTCCCCTGCTTCTGTATCTGGGTTGACAGACACCCCACGCAAGCTGTCTCTTGACTGACAAACACCTCAGTGAGCACGTTTTTCTTATGATAATGCTTTAGAGATAATTCAGGGGACCTGTATCCCAGATTCATATTCTCAAGGAATAATGTCAACTAGAATATGAAGTTCTGAAATGAGAATAAGTCTTTATTTGAAACCATGCCTCATCTATCATAATTAAATTTGTTGCCACCTCCCATCTTTGTGTCATTGGCTTCTCTCCATGAAACTATCTGTGAGGCAAATCCAGTGTAAGGCCTGAAGAGAAGGAACTCTGCCTGAACTGCTAAAGCTTAGATGGATAAGAAGGTAACACTGCTTTTTCTTTCTTCCTTTTTCTTTCTTTTTTTTTTTTTTAGAAAATTCTCTTCACAGACTTCAAGCATCCTAAATCAAAAGACAGCACTATTCATTCAACCTTAGGGAAGAGTCTCCTAAAACAAGATTAAATGTCATTGCTAAAACAGATCAATGGTAACACATCTGTGTGAGTCACTACTATCCACAAGACAAAAAATCTTTTATTAATTCCTGAAGGCGCACTGAATTGTTCCTGTCCACTGAGTTCTGAGCTATAGCTCTTGTTCCAAATGTCTCATTACATAATATGACTGACACAATCAAAGCATGGTCCCCAACACTGTCCTTCTCAAGTCAGTTTTTTGTTGGCATACACTCCTGTGATAAGACTTTACATTGTAACAAACATAAGTTTTGCACACACATGCACACATGTTTCTCTCTCTCTCTCTCTCTCACACACACACACATGCACATACATACACACAATTTTTTTCCAAATACATACATCAGGGAGTCATTTGCTGGATGTACCCAAATGATGTAATGATGTAACAGGTATTTCTATTACTAATTTGTAGATTTTAGTCGGGCTTTATGGTCCATTTGAAGGCACTGTGTTTACATTTTGTAGGCTGCCATCTAGGTGCCAGATAGCTGAATGCATCTTATGTTACTGATGAGGTCATCTTCGAGTAGCATGCTGAGAACAGCAGGACTATCACCAGGCTCTGGAAATGAGGCACAGTCATGAAAATGTGTGTCTTTACTTGTATCCTTTCAGAATTTATTTCAAAGAGCTTTCACTCTATAATCAGTGCACTTTGGATCTTTGATAAGCACATTATAAGTTGCTTTGCATTACATCACATTGATGCTCACTCTATTAAAGCTCTCCCATTGTTTGAACAAAGTATCTTAATCATTGTCATGTAATCCTCATGGCCCATTAGTTTATATAAAAAAATTAGTCATATACTTTCAATGTCACAAAACAAAACACAAAATATTGATTAACTACCTTAAAAATTAGAAAACAAGCTTTATATGTAGCGTCAAAAATTGATTTGACCATGTGCTGATAATTTCATGGTGAAAGAAGTGAGTAAATTTGACAGTATTTGAAATTGACTACATAATTTGTGGCAGAAAAACTGACCTCTCAGAATGTATTTAATGTATGTGTAATATTCTGTAACAGTAGGTCCCTCAAACAACCAGATGGAGAAAGGAATGTTGAAGTGCTTAGTAAAACGAAAAGCAATATAAAATGCTAATACTTACAGTGTGTGTCTCTCTCTGTGTACAATACAATATCAAATTCATATTATAATTATCTCAATTCCAAGTTAACACCATAGAATCACAAAAATTTGGAATTCTTACAAAAATAGTTTGCTTTACAAAAATTATGTCTCCCATAGTAACAGAATGTATCATTTTATTTTACTGATGATAGCTTTGAACAAAAACATGTAGTATTTAGAAGCTGGAATGACAGAAATAAGAAGCTGGAATGACAGAAATAACAGAGTACAAGTCTAATGATTTTTTGATATTTTCCCTTCTGTTACTATTCACTATTATTTCTTTTCTTAAATTATTTAAAAGCCCCATGAATGGTTAAACAATAGACTTTATATTTGATTGTAAGACATATATGATATGATATATATGATGAAAATAGCAGGGGCACCTATGCTTATAAAAATTTCTGATATTTTGCCAGAAGCAATTTACTATCGACTTGAAGTAGATTTTGATAAGTTAGAGATATACACTGAAATCACTACAGAAACTGCCAAAAAAGTAACATAAGGAAGTGTTGTTTAAAAGTTAACAGAGGAATCAAAGTGATACGTGAATTAATTGTTATAGTAAAATAATGGTGTAACAGAACAAGAAAAGATTAAAGGAGAAACAGAAGGGGAAAAAAAGCACTCAGAGCAACAGAAAACAAATAGCAAATAGCAAACCTAGAGCCAAATATATTAACTTTTACATTAAATGTGAAAGAATTAAATACTCCAAACATATAGCAGAGTCAGTCAAATTGGATCAAGAGAGCAAGAATCAATTATTTACTATCTCGAAAAAAATACCCTTTAAATTCAAAAACAAAAATAAGTTAGAAGTGAAAAAGATGGAAGAAGATACACCATGAATATAGCAGCATCAGAGAATTGGAGTAACTATATTAACATCAGACAAAACAAACTGTAAGGAAATAGATGTTATTAGACAGAGAAGAGACATAAAACATCAACACAGTGGAAAGAAATACAAATAAAGGTATCTGAACTTAAAAATATAACAGGAAAACACAAAGCAAATATTGATAAAATTTAAAGGAGAAAGGTAGATTTAGAAAGAAATACTTAAAACTGTCTTTATTCACAGACTACATGATTGTCTATATAGAAAATCCTAAGGACTCTCTAAAAATAAGTTATTGTGTAACTGTGAATAAACTCTCACATTTTAGGTTGTCTCTACAAAACACCATCTCCAATTTCTTTGAAGTTTTCTTAGACTTTGTGGGACTTATTAATAAATAGAAAAGATAAGTATTATTATAAGCCCTGAGTACGTTAAGTCCTTCAGCAAAGAGTTTACATTACAAATGTTTTGTTTTGTGTTGTTTCAATTTTGATACATTAATGTCATATGGTGTATTTTTTTATTGCAGGCTTGAATGAGAATTGAAGAAATTCAGACAATTAAGCTTAAGACCCATATATGATTATTAAGCCTGGTAAAATACAGAGATCATTGAAACAGACATTTTAGCTGAATATGAGTTTTATAAAATTATACAAATTTTCCAAGTGATCATAAATCAGTTCTCATTACAGGTACCTAAAGCAATTAAAAAGTCACACAAATTACACCTTTAAGGTTACAGTATTTTTTTTTAAATTTAATTTTATTATGTTATGTTAATTACCATACATTACATTATTAGTTTTTGATGTAGTGATCCATGATTCATTGTTTGCGTATAACACCCAGTGTTCCATTCAATACGTGCCCTCTTTAATACCCATCACCAGGCTAACCCATCCCCTCATCCCCCTCCCCTCTAGAACCCTCAGTTTGTTTCTCAGAGTCCACAGTCTCTCATGGTTCGTCTCCTCCTCTGATTTCCACTCCCTTCATTTTATTAAATTAAATTTCTACAACTAGCAAGATAACATACAAGTTACTAGGACTCTAGACCGCGTCCTAGGGAATATTTACTTGGGGATCCTAATTGCACCACAAGCTAAATGACAGCCAGTGTTTCCTGTTTGTGTACTTTCTTCACTTCCACCTTTTGCTCAAGTCATCTGGCTTTTGGAGGACCACCATTGTGCAGCCAATGACGGAATGGTCCCCTGAGTGTGCTCTTTCAGCATGCACATGGCCTTCATCTGCATGACTTGGGAGGGCAACAGAGGATGCCACAGAAGATGCTGACACCACATTTCATGTTGATTTTATTACAACAAATATATGTGACCAAAGGCTTGAAACAAGTAAACCAAAAAACCCTTGTGGAAGAATGGGCTGACCACAGGAAGTAAGGGGCCAAGACTTTGAAAAGCCACACAGATTCCATCCCTCAACTTCTCTAACTTTAACTGTTATTTAATTTACTTTAAGGATTTTCTTCTCATTTTTGATGTCACTTTTTCCTCTCTTTTTTCAACAAAATTATGCCTAAGTTGTACCATCCCCAAAGCTGTTCTTCAATATCTTGGCACTTCCACTTTGGACAACAAATCCCAGAATAATTTTAGACACTACATGGAAAATATTCTAGGTTTCATTGCCAGGTATGAAGTGTTGAAAATACAAGTGTCTGTGCCAAGGAAGGACACTCTGAGGTCAAAGAGCCTTTTGGAAGTATTAATAAGATAGATAATAAACAATTCCAGAGCTGGCATTTGCTGAAGAAAGACAATCCATAGTCACTAACTCAGAATAATAAACATGAATTTTAAGAGACAGTTAAAGGCTTGGACCATGACTCTCCTAAATCCATTGGGTCCTTTGGCTAGCACTAAAGAGAATGTTGAACTTGAGCACATCTGAAAATTCTGAATATGCCTTGACTCAATTATGAATATAATTTGTTTCTTTCCAGCCTAAGTGAATAATATACATGGAAACAAAATGCAAAATTTTAAAATCCATTTCTGTTACTCATATCCCAATAGCACCTTTTGTTCTATTTTGAACACCAACATTTGTATGGTTTCACTTAGATTGTTGGTCGACACAGTAAATGTCAAAAGCAAGGACAAAGAAATAGTAATATTCACCAAAATATCTATTTCTCCAAATGACAGCAACTCCTTTGTCAAGGTTAATAGTTAGGGGAACAAAGGAAAATGTGTTCAAGTTAAATTCTTCTATTTTTTCCTTTGCAATCCAGAATCTGAAATACATCTTCTTTCTTTTTCTTTCTCTCTTTTTCTTTTTCTCTTCTTTTTCTACATGGGGAGGATCATTATGTAATATGTGTCATGTATTTTTTCATTTGAAAAAAAAACTGTTAAATAATAGGAGTGATCATTCATAGAATACTTACTATTTGCCAGGTATTTTCCTAATTTTATTTAATTTTCACTACAATCTCTTGTGTCAGTACCATTATGAGCTCCATGATATGCAGGAGAAGACCAAGCACCAAATAAAGGAAGTAACTGGCTAGGAAATGGACAAGAACCGAGGTATTTTGGTTTCAGAGGCTGTGCTCCTAATCTCTATGCTTATAAAACAAAACAAACTAACAGATTATAGGCCAAGATATCTCGAAAAAACTAAAATTTCCTTTTTCACTATTGTAGATACTTAGTACATTTGTCAATGCATCAGCAATCCAACTAAATTATCTAGGTCTTATATTCAAACAGCTACCAAGACATAACAGTGATGCATTACTGGGAGATTTATTTTATTTATTGACTTCCAAGAGTTCATTACTAATTAATAGATGCTTTACTTAGCAGAATGTGTTCCTGCCTTTTGGAGAAGTGAATAAGTAAGGCTTTGGAGATAGCAAGATATAAAAGACTCCAGGATATTAAAAAACAGGGTAAAAAAAAAAGTAATTTACATCAAGAAATGGAAGAACTAAAATAATATAAGCTAAGCTTCATCTCCTCAAAGTGCTTTTAAGTGAAACTATTTACCATGAAGAATATACAACTTAAAAACACTATATGAACACGAAGAGTTTTTTAGGAAAGCATTTCATAATGTTCTCAAAGCAGTTTGACATTACTCTGTGCATTTGGAAGAAAAATTGTGATCATCTCTTCAATTTCTACTTTTTCTTTAAAGCTATTATATTTTATATTTTTCCTATCCCTTAAAATTAGTACTCTAGTGATCTAATATGCTTTTCTACTTACTTGTCTTTTACTTTTATATATCTACTTTATATATAAAGAACCCTAGTTTGAACTGCTCAATGGGTTGTACAGATACCAGCTCATTAAAAATTCTACTGTGCGACAGTCTGTGGACATTTTAAAAATTGTGCCACTTTTCACTTAAAACAGAGAGTTTAAGGCTTGTGAAGATCACCCTGTGTGTTTTTTTTTTCTGTCAGAGATGTGATTTACTATAAGAATCTTGGTTCTGAAGTAATGAGTCCAGTTTCTTCTGAGCTTTAATTCAACAAGATGTGTAACTTACAGTGACAAAAACCACAAGATATGAGAGTGACAATATGGAATATTTGTGTGTGTGGAGGTATTTTATTGTGTAGAAAGAAGAAAGGAAGGATGGATCCAAATACCTCTCAAGGACTTCAAGCCTGTATTCAGTTACTTATTTAAAAAAATGTAGAAATTTGACTTATTATTGACACAGGAAACACAGGTTTGGCAGTAAAACCCAAAATATTCCCAGTTAAAGGCTATCAAATAAATGAATTAAAATAACAATAACAGTAAAGACTAAGCTACCTGTTTGGAAATGCTCTGAATATGAGCAATAAGTTAATAAAGGGTTCAGATAGATGTGGGGCTCTGTGTGTGCGTGCGTGTGTGTGTGTGGACATGTGCATATGGCATGAGGTTGAAAGTGTATAGCAATAATCACCAAAAAATTACATGACTTTGAGAGTCTAAAACCAACAATTAGTATTCTCTCTCTCATACATCTTCCACCTGCACACGATTCTCCACCATTTCTCCCATACTAGATATTATCAATTATGATGTCTCGTATTCATTAGCCTCCTTCCCAATGGTCATAGATGAGCTCAAGACACTGCTTTCCTAAACAAAATAACATCCTCTCATAATCCCTTTCTCCATTACAAAATGCTGATGTAACTATTAATTTTTCATCTCTAAAACAATTATGGAAAGTGTATCCTCTCCTCTTTCTACTTTCTTATGCCCATTAATTCTCCAACTTTTACCAATTTAATGGGAAACACTGGGATAAAAGTCAAGACTAATATTCCAATTGTTAAACCGAAAGGGTCTTTTTCTACACTTTCTTACAGTCTATTCAATCTGTTAAGCGATATTTGGTACTTTCCCTATGCCTTCGTTTATGAAGCTTTCACAATGTTGGGACATTTTTTTTTTACTATCTTCTCAAAAATTTCTAACAATATTCTCAAATATTTTACTATATTTTTACTATCTAACTTCTTGAATATTTTAAGAATTTTCTTCTGTTTGCCTCCTAAATGCAGTGATTAGGGACCAGTGATCATTCATATGAAAACATAGTCTAAAAAAGGATTGAATATCTTCCTGAACCCAATGTCTTTGCCATCCAATCCGTTTTACATGTGCATTCAATATTAACCTTCTTAATTAATTATTATCATCAACAAAGCATTACTGAGTTGCATTCAGATTGTTATTCCCAGATCCTTTTACACAAACCTCTTCACCACTCCACAAATCTCGATACCTCGGTCTCACCACCTACAACCAATTATAGCCAAGGTGATGGTTCATAATGTTTGCTGAGTTGAATGTCATTTCTCACCTCAAAATCTGTAGTTGCAAATTACTGGCAAAACTCATCCTTTTAGCTATAGCCCATAAATAATTTGCTCCCTTTTGACTTCTTCCTACTTGTTTTCCACTACTTCAGTTAGGACTCCTAGTATAACCTCTACTTCCACATTCTTATTTGCTCCTTGCACCATGACTCCTCATTTTGTCCACTGCATGGCCCCTCCCCCTACTTTAAGTCATAGCCACCTTCATCTATTAAGCTTCTGTTTAATTCTCACCTTTGATGATCCTAGTTCACACTGAAGCCCTTTCTCAAACTTCTTTGGCTCTATCTATCATCTATCTATCTATCTATCTATCTATCTATCTATCTATCATCTATTTTAGCTATATAGATGATGAGAAAGATAAGGAGGATTTAGTGCAGATAGGTTATTTTTTTAAGATTTTATTCATTTATTTGTGTGTCTGTGAGACAGAGAGATAGAGAGAGAGAGAGAAGTAGAGGAAGAGGAACAAGCAGACTGTTGACCACAAGCCCAGACACAGAATTCAATCCCATGACCCTGAGATCATGACCCTGAGATTATGACCTGAGTCGAAATCAAGAATTTGTCGCTGGTCCTTAACCGACTGAGCCACCCAGGCACCCAGAGTAGAGCTAGGTTTAAACAATCTTAGGTACGATATAAACAGAGAAGAGACTTTGAAACAATCTATGCATCAGGAAAATTGAAATTCATCAAGCTTACTGACACCTAGGAAAATGTAGTCACTTACACCAATACACATACGTTAATATAAAATTTAATGCCAAATTACTGCTCCTTTAAATTTGAAGTTATAAATATAGGCCTAATATTTTGAAATGTGAGAGAAACAAACACCTATTTAATATGAGAATTTTTCAATTTTGAGGCTTTTTTTCTTCATTCCTAACCAAAGAATTCCTGAGAGCTACTTCATCTAGAAAGGATTATGTCAAATTCAAAAGGACCAATTTCACAGTTGGCAAGTATCACCTGACAAGTAGTGGAAGACACAGATTTCTACTCTCAGCTTTCAGCCTAGCCAAACCACAGCATAGTCAGGACCAAACAGATCCAAACCCACAGAGCTTTTCTGAGGATTACTCACAATTTGCTATGAATGAACGGCTAGACTGAGCTTAGGTGAACTGACCTGGAAAAGCCAGGGAGTCTGATAATCTATCAGACCTGAGTTTTATAACATTTATTTTACTGCCATTATACAGCCCATATCTTTGTTTCCCAAAGGTCTAACCCAAAATTCAACTACAGTTTGTCATTCAGAACTTTATATAGTCACTAAATACTTTCTGGGATACTTTGTTAAGAGGGCTGAAATAGGAAAATTAAATTTTCTGAAAGCTAGTGCTAACATGAATTCTATCGTAACCACAAATACTCACAATGTCATCTAATAACCTCAACTTTTGCTTTCATGATAATTTCAATAGAGTTAATCATTGTGAGGTGACTTAAATTCTCTGCCTAGAACTTAATGGGTAGGATAAAACCAAAATAATATAGTAATTAAGAAAAATGGGTTGGAATACTTCAGTTAGAATTTTGGCTTCCACCATTTACAAGTGCTTAAAAACTTAAACCTTAAACAGATCACTTAACCTCTTTGTGCCTCAGGTTTTCACCTGTATGATGGGGACCAAAACACTAACTCTCTCATACTATGATTGTTGAGATTAGTCACTATGAAATGTAGAATGCTTAGAATATTGCCTAAAACAGAGTAAGCACGAAAAGAACACTGATGATGATGGTGATGGTGATGATGGTGATGGTGATGATGGTGATGGTGATGATGGTGAGGGTGATG
>NC_058403.1:40509315-40521882 GCF_002201575.2 Neomonachus schauinslandi | reverse complement strand
TGATGGTGATGGTGATGATGGTGATGGTGATGATGGTGAGGGTGATGGCAAGGACCAGGTCTATTCTATAGCTACATCTGCCAAGGTGCACCAACTGATTCTATCAATGATAATTGCACACAATAGAAGCCACTTGTTTTTGCATCCACATTTCCCCTTTTATGAAATGCAGCTCTCCATGAAAATTACTTTTGTTTACATGATATTTGACTTGGTGTTTTATTGCTAACTGGCTAGAATAATAAAAGAAAAATAAAAGGAAGTTGCTTTCACAAAGCTTTATTCTCTGCAGTGTAAAATAGAGCAGATGAATCTGATAGGATGCACATTGTGAGGAGAAGAGACCAAAGCCAGGGAAGCAGTGATCTGAAAGTGGGAGCAGCCAATGAGTTGATATGGTCAGCATGGAAAATGGTGCAAGCACGAGGGTCAGAAAAGATACATTACAGTTTTCCATCTAACAATCAAGAACCCAAAATACATAGTAGAATGAGTGAATTTTAAAGGTTAACAAAATATTAAAGAAAAAGTTTCAGGGGCGCCTGGGTGGCTCAGTCGTTAAGCATCTGCCTTCATCCCAGGGTCCTGGGATCGAGCACCACGTCAGGCTCCCTGCTCAGTGGGGAGCCTGCTTCTCCCTCTCCCACTCCCCCTGCTTGTGTTCCCTCTCTCGCTGTGTCTCTCTCTGTCAAATAAATAAATAGAATCTTTAAAAAAAAAAAAAGAAAAAAAAAGAAAGTTTCAGAGGTGTGAAATGACCCTTTCATGTTACACAACAAGAAAGCAGTAACATGAGGAATTTTTATCTATGATTTTCTCAATATCAATCTAATATTCTTTCCTCTACCTTACATGATGGGTTCAAAAAGGAACTGTCATAGTTACAAACTGTAAATGTATTTACAATTGCTCACAGAATAAAGTTACAACACGTCAAATTTGTCCTCTATTAACAGATGGTATAATCTGTCGTGTAGAGTGATACTTTCCTTAGCCCTTACTTTTTCCTTTATTTTTTTAAAGATTTTCTTTATTTATCTGAAACAGAGAGAGAGAGAGCATGAGCAGGGGGAGGGTCAGAGGGATAAGCAGACTCCCTGCTGAGCCCAGAGCCTAATGTGGGCTCAATCCCAGGACCCTAGGATCATGACCTGAGCTGAAGTCAGATGCTTAACCGACTGAGCCACCAAGGCACCCCTACTTTTTACTTTAAACTATAGCAATTTTCGGGCGCCTGGGCAGCTCAGTTGGTTAAGCGACTGCCTTCGGCTCAGGTCATGATCCTGGAGTCCCAGGATCGAGTACCACATCGGGCTACCTGCTCAGCAGGGAGTCTGCTTCGCCCTCTGACCCTACCCCCTCTTGGGCTCTGTCTCTCTCTCTCAAATAAATAAATAAAATCTTAAAAAAATAATAAACTATAGCAATTTTCATGTGCTGTGCTAAACAGCTAATCATGTTGAAAAGTATAAAATCAGAAAGGGCTAAAATAGATATTCAGAATGGGAAGATGATTGTAACAGTAAAAAAAGAAAAGGTAACGAAACAAGGAAAAGGTGCAAGGAAATGGGAACTATTGCAAGTGTATATGGGATAATTCTTCAACTAAAATGATTCCTAGTACAAGAGAGAAGCATACTCCATATAAAAAATTGCTAAGCGAAGCAGTTTTAAATAGAAATAAAATTTTTAAAAAGCAATTCTTAAAATGAATAATCTTTTAATCACATGACCAGAGAAGATAACATCAAAGTAAGATGCTCATTCACCTAATGACATTCTGGAAACACTTTCATTTATAAATTCATCAAGTGTTTATTGAGCAGTAACTATGTTCCATGAACTTTTCAACGTGCTTAAGATTCATCAGTAAACAGGGCGCCTGGGTGGCTCAGTTGGTTAAGCGACTGCCTTCGGCTCAGGTCATGATCCTGGAGTCCCTGGATCGAGTCCCGCATCGGGCTCCCTGCTCAGCAGGGAGTCTGCTTCTCCCTCTGACCCTCCTCCCTCTCATGCTCTCTCTCTCTCATTCTCGCTCTCTCAAATAAATAAATAAAATCTTTAAAAAAAAAAAAAAGATTCATCAGTAAACAAAACCAATAACCTGCCCTCTTGGAGTTTCCATTGTAGTACGTACTGAACAGTGGGGAAGGAAAGGAGAGAGAAGGAAAGGAAATAGACAATAAATCAGGAATATAATAAATATATATATTATGTTTTCTGTTAGATACAATAGTAATTAAAATGCAAAAATAAAAAAAAATAAACTGTGACGTTAAGAAAGTAGTGTGTGAGGGTAATATTTTAAATAGAGCAGTCAGCTTGTCATGGATTTGAGCAAACACTTACTGGAGGTAAAGGCATTTATCACGTAGATACCTAAAAAGACTGTGCCTGGACTAATAAACAGCCAGGACAAAGTCCCTAGGATGAGGATATAGTTCATGAACTTTAGGATGTCCAGTGTACCCACAATTGTGGAACTGATGGGGAGAATCAAAAAAGATGAGTCCCCAAAGTCAAATTATGTGTGGGATTCAAAGTCAGTACAAGGATTTTGACTTCTATCCAGAATAAATGGGGGAGCCATGGAGGATATGGGGCAGAGGAGAAAATGCATTGGCTAATTTGGAGAAATATCATTGCGTCTGTGTTGAGAAGAGATGGTGGAAGGGTAAGAGGGGCTAACATTGAAGCTCTGTAATCCAGCTCATACCGGAGTGGATAGAAAGTGGGGAGTTTGTTGCTAAAAGGCTAAGTCTGATAAGGTGCTGGTGATGAAAATTTTATCAAAAGCCAAAGCTTTTTCTAAAAATCCAAGGACGTTTAAACTTACATCCAAGTGAGTAGCAAAGCAAGGGTTAGGGATAGTACAGGAACTAAAATTCTCTTAGTTATGGGTTTCAACAGATTGTCAATGTAGAAGAAAATAACCTAAAGATGTTCATTGGTTTGAAAGTCAGCACAGAAAAGAAAAGCAGTCTGGATCAGCTCTTACTTGGTGAAACAAATGAAGAGACAGCAACTCTAAACTCTCTTTGGTGACTTTGGACATAAAAGCACTGAGATACACAAAAGGCTATCTGAACTATTTGTGAGTGGCAAAAGTTTTCTGTCCTAAACTTTTTGTTTTTCTTCCTGGTGTAAGAAGTCCATTTTTCATACCATAAAAAATAGTCGCTTTATTTTTAGCATCCTGAATATATTATCGAGACTAATAAAAACAACATGAGATGATTATTTTTTTGAAATTTTCCCAAATAATCCAAGTATCTCTCAAGTATCATTTCCAACGTGACTAACTCATCTCCTGCACATTTTGTATAATGAACTGATATTTATAGACATATGTATAGGAGTAATAAGGATGTATGACAAGCAATTCCAATGTAATAAACAATCCCCTTCTTCTCTCTCTCCTACTCTCACTTGTTTTCTTCCTTTTACCTTCTCTTCTTCCTGCCTTTCCCTCTCTTGCTTTCTTCTTTCCCTTTTTCCAGATATTCAGGCTTACATTTTAAGATCATCTTTTTGAACTAAAGAGAAAATATTTTTAAAAAATGGTACTGGGGAGAAGCTTTTGAAGATAACAGTGAACAGAAGACAGAAAACAGCATTTAGAACAGTTACAAGTAGAAAAAGAGATACAATGTGTTGAGGGCAAACGCCATCAATCAAAATTGTTTTAAAAGTCAAGAAACATAGTTTGAACAAAGGAAGGAGAAAAGAATAAGATCAAATGCTACTTGACACAATCTTATCATAAATATTGTTATTGGACCAAACGATATTGTTGTTTTTCAAATTCTCAGGTCATTTAGAACAAGAGAGATACAAGAGCAACAGCAATGAACTAAATTTCAGGAGAGTATTAGCAGGTAGGGAACCACTATGATTCTACATTCAGAGAGCACAAAGACATTTTGAAGATTTTTAGATATCTTAAAACATGTGGGGAGGAGGATATTAGAAAAAATAAGCAGCCATGATATACGCATGAAATGAATACCATATGGAATTCTTCATTCACATACAATATCTTTCACCACTTTGCTCCTGACTGCAATCCTCTAATCACTCCCACCTACTCAGGTCCTTTTTCTCAACTTGTACTGAGTTAGCATAAAGTCAAACTCCTCAAATGGATATGAAATAAAAGGCTTTTGTACCTCCCACAAAGGAAGTTAAACGCTAGAATCCCCTTTGTTCCATTATATCAACTAGAATAGAGTATAAAGAGAAGCTGTTATATAGCAGATAAAAAGATTATCAATAGGTGATAAAGAAACTATAAGTAGGAAAAATCACATCATCATATAGAAGTATTTTATTCACTACTAAACTTTAAAATTATGTTAAAATATGAATATGATTGACTTTAGAATATGGACTAAATTGTTATTCTAATTACAGATGACATGACTTTTGGGATTTTATAGATTGGACAATAAAATGAAAAAGCTGATGCTATGCCATCCCCTAACATGAAATTTAAAATAACTGTTTTATCTGTTTATTTAATTGTCCAGACAAGATTCTTTCATTGGTGTAAGTAATTTTTTTTCTAAAGCAGTGAGGTAGTCAGAGTTTATTTTTCTTTACTTACTTGAATACACCCAAAGTTAAAAAGATCAATATTCACAAAACAGACACACCACATTTTGTTTTAGATCCCTAATATCCTGATAATGTTTCCTAAGCTTCCACCCTTACTGTTACAGAGCTTATCAACACCAATATAATATCCTAAACTAATATTTCGGGGCCTTTTCTGTTATGATGAGCTTCTTAGAAAATAAAAAAAAAAATTAGAATACATCCCTATTCATGGAAATTTGTGGAAAAGATCATTCTTTCAACTCTAAACAAATATCCTTTGGTATTTTATACTTAACTTTCAATTTATACAATTTATATTTACTGTAATATATTAGGTTTCAGAGGACTGAAATTATTCTTTGAATATAGTTGCTGAATTCATAACAAACACCCACAAGCATGGATAGATGCAAATACTTAAATATGTAAATCAAGGTATCATGTGACACAGTTTAATTAATATGACACCCAATTTTATTACTGAAAATGACATTTATTAATCCCTTGTGTGTGGTAATGTGCTAGTCTTTGTTAAAAGTAAGTTTAGTAAAATCTCTTTTTAAGACCAAATATATGTTTTATTACTAAAAGTGACCTTATCAACTGTTTTATCAAAAATATCCACAATATATCATTCCAAATAATTGTGGCAGCTTAAAAGTGGAAAATTGAGAAGGCTTCACATTTATCCCACAATGCAGCTGAAACTCAAAACATTTTTGAGAACTCTTTTTGACATTACCACGGGAGACATTTTATGAGCCACAAGAGAAAATTTTCCTCATTGCTTTAAATCCATGACTTATTTTCTTTCATTCTCTTCTTTTTATCCCTAAATGGCCTTTCTTATTTGGTAATTCATTTTAGCCACCAGGTTTGACTCTGGATAATTCTTAACAACTATGAAAATTCAGCTTAAGGAAGTTCAGTTCACCTTAGGGGAAAAAGTCAAAATGGGTTGCCATTGCATTTATTTAAAGAATGGGTCATAGGTTCTGAAGGTATGATTTGGTACCTTCATAGAAACATCAGACACACTGCTTTATAAATGGGTCTGACAAACAATGTGACTTAAAAGTGAGGGAGAAGCAAGAGATACTCAGAAGTCTCTGGAGATGTAGGGTATGGCAATATGGTAAGAAGATAGAGGCTGTACATTTTGAGAGGTTTTACTTTTAAGAAATTGGTTTCACCACAGAGGATTTCCTTTATTAAAATAAATGGCAGACACTATATTGACTCAGTATATCTTAGTATAGAGCAGTGTGACACTGTGGTTAAAAACCTGAACTCTGAAGTCAGCCAGGTTGAAATCTGGCTCCAAAGCTTATTACCTGAGTGACATTGGACAAATTTCAGACAGTGGAGATAATTGTTGAAAGTATTAAATGAGATCATCTAAGTAAAGCTGTTTAGCATGGTGTGTGGAAACATAGTATGTATTAAATAATACAGTCCTACCATTTTCTCTCTGCTTCCTAGCTTGTGCCTGTGTGGACAGTTTTGTTAGTATATCAAACTTTACATAGATTGACGATGCTAAATGGGTTTCAAGAGTAGTTTATATTGATGTTAACTTTATTGCTTTTATTACAGAAAAAGAAATCAGTTGGAGTAAATACTACTTTCCTGACAGAAAAAAATATATATATATATATAATCCAATGGGGAAAGATAAGACATTTTGGTCTTGAGACTTTAATAGTTCCTTGTCAATTAGAAGATTTACTGAGTAGCTACATAATAAACAAAATGAAGTAATCACAATTACCCAAGACATAAATCTACTGTGGTTCACATCCTGGTAAATACTAGCACTAATGTTTTAAATTCTTCCTTTGTTTGACTTAGGGGTAAACATAATGTGACAACAAAAATAAAATAATCTTATGTTCAAAAGAAAAACTGATACAGAAACATGCAGTTACACTGTAATACTATTTCAGATCATAGGTAGGCAAAACTATGAGAGTAGTTGCTACTTAGTGTTATAAAAATTGTTATTTAAAGCTAGATAATGTACAAATTAATTATATTTTCCTGTTTGCTATATAGTGTTAGACAAACTCCTGTCCAACATGTTTTCTTTAAAACTCTGCCTATGTCATTTTAATGGTAATTATCTATAAGAAACTGGGTTCTGGAGCTGGATATTGAGATTCCAATCCTGACCCCACCACTTCTTTCTGTCATCTTGAGCAGAAGACTCAGATCAATATCCTCATTTGTAAATTGTAGATGATCATTATAGCTTCTAAGAGTGCTGTGATGATTGAATGAGATAGTCCATGTACAGACTTTTGCAAAGTGCTTGCACATATTGCACATTTAATAAATATTTCTATTTCTTATTATTTTATTATGTTATCACTACTTTACTTTGGTTCATTTTAGTTTTAGATTTCCAGACTAAGCTCTCCTGGTGTTCCATTTTCTGTCGATAGTTTCATTATGCTCTTTTATCTAAATGTCAGTCATCTTAGGAATTTCCACATTTTTCTTTCCCGCATACAATCATCAATCACAGACTACTGCCAATTTGTACCATGTAATCCCTCTTCTGTCTTTTCTTTTCATCCACATAACCAATGTATTAATTCAGTTTAGATAAGTATAATAATTTTCCTACTATTCTCCCTAATATTTGTTTCCCTGTCACTTCATCCTGATTATTCTTGCTCAAAACAGGCTTCAGCATCTTATTACAAACTTGTTCCACAATTTTAATGGTTTACTGCTGCCTTTATGTAAAATTATAAACTTGAAGTTTCTAAAATCTAGAGTTTACATACTTCTTTAAACATATTATCATCTTTTATTGCCCTCTTACTTAAAATTATCTCTTCTTTGATCATTTTGCACAGCACACTTCTAATATGTAGTGTTTACCTACATGGAGAGACTTTCTCCAAATGAATATACTAGCCTCGGGCAATTTACCAACACTGTACTATGTCTGTGTAGGGGTCTCTAAATGTATAATCCTCAGTAAATTCTTATAAGGTTAAACTCTTGTGTTTACAAACCAGTTAGTAGTTAATTATATGTTGTTTTTATCTGTTCTGTAATATTTAATTTTTTTTATTCATTTTAGGAATCTGCAGCACACTGGGATGCCTGAGTGGCTCAGTTGGTTAAGTGTCTGCCTTCGGCTCAGGTCATGATCCCAGGGTTCTAGGATCGAGTCCTGCGTCAGGACCCTTGCTCAACAGGGAGCCTGCTTCTCCCTCTGCCTGCCACTCCCCTTTGTTCTCTCGCTCTCCCTCTCACTCTCTCTGACAAAAAAATAAAAAATAAAAAAAAATAAAGCAGAGAGCTGATAGTTAAAAAAAAAAAAGAATCTACAGCACATATTACTTTATAGGATTGTAGGCCTTTCTCAGCACCTCTGATATATAATCTTAAAACACTCACAAACAAATATTTTAAGAGAATTAATACATAACAAAACTCAATTCCTGACTCCTGACTGAGATAGAGTAACAGAAACTAGACATACCATATCATAAGAAAAAACAAAAACAAGAAACAAATAAAAATATATGAAAGAGCAGTTTTTAAGTCACTGAATATAAGGCAACAAAATCAGTGATCCTTAAGAAAAGGGAAATGGCTAAGATGAGCACTGCAAAGTAATATCTTCCTGCCTTTAGATTTCCCAGGTGGCAACACCAGGAGGAAGAACAAGAGCAGAGCTCAGGAAACTCCCTGATTTCAGGAGCTAAAGCTGAAATTCCAGGGAAACCAAACTAGAGTTCTCAGGAAAGAATACCAGAGAGGAGAGAATTGCACACAGAGAAAAAAAGGTCATCTGTGAAAGATCCTCTCCCTCAGGTTTCAACAAAGTACTGATCAGCCCATGAGTGACAAAACCTCTTAAAGCCAGGGAAAGAACTACCCAAAAGTATTAGAGGCATCATGTTTGGTGCTCACACGAGGCTGGGAAAAATGCTTGCTCCCACCAGCCAAATTGGAAAACATCAAGATTCATGGAGCATTAGGTAGAGTTCATGGAAGTGTCTTACCTCAATAGTGAGGAATACTCAAACCTTGGTTTAACAGTGCTGTGATTCCACAGAAAAGATCTTAAAAGCAAAATTCATAAAGATCAAACTGCTTCCCAATAATGTAACTGTGCCCCATAAAAAAAAGCTCAAGAATATTTATAGGAATATAAAAATACTCAAGGAGGTAAAAGTCACAATGACTGGCATCCAAAAAAAAAAAAAAAAAAACAACTACAAGGCATGTAGAAAAATACAATTCAGGGGTGCCTGGGTGGCTCAGTTGGTTAAGCGACTGCCTTCAGCTCAGGTCATGATCCTGGAGTCCCAGGATCGAGTCCCGCATCGGGCTCCCTGCTAGGCAGGGAGTCTGCTTCTCTCTCTGAACCTCCCTCCTCTCATGCTCTCTATCTCATTCTCTTTCTCAAATAAATAAATAAAAATCTTTAAAAAAAAAGAAAAATACAATTCATAGTATAGAGGAAAATCAATCAAAATCAACCCAGAACTGTCATAGATGTTAAAATTAGTAGGCATGGACATTAGAAGTGTTATTAAAACTATATTCCATATATTCAAAAAGTTAAATACATAATGGGAGATTAAAAAAGGATCCAAATAAACCTCTAAAGATAAAAATTACAACATTTTATGGGGTGCCTGGCTGGCTTAGTCTGTAAACCATGTGACTCCTGATCTCAGGGTCATGAGTTCAAACCCTATGTTGGGTGTAGAGATTACTTAAAAAAAATTACAACATCTGCTTTAAAAAATATACTGAATTGGATTGGTGCAGATCAGATGTTACAATGAAAAAGATTCATGAGCTTGAAGGCATAGCAATAGAAACTAGCTAATATGAGGAATACAGAGAAAAAACAAAAAGTGAAGAGCATTACTGAGCCCCAGGACCACTTCAATTTGCCTAATATATGTGTAACTGGAGTTCTCAGTGGGGGGTGGGAATAGTGAAAAAAATAATAACTGAAATTTTTCCACATTTGATGAAAACTAAAGACCCACAGATCTAAGATCAATAAATCCCACTCACAAGAAAAAGAAAACTCCACCAAGGCACATTATAAACTGTTCAAAACCAGTAATGGAGCCAAACCGAAAAGGAACCACAGAAAAGTGACACCTCACATAAAAAGAAATAAAAATCACAACAGATTTCTTATCTCGGAACAGTAAGAATGAAACAACATCTTTAAAATTCTAAAAGAAAAATATTTCAACTTAGAAGTCTATTCCCAGCAAAGTATCTTTCAAAAAAGAAGGTAGATAAACATTCTCACACTACCAAATTTGAGGGATTTATCACCAGCAGACTTAAACTGTAAGAAATGTTGATGGAAGTCTTTAGGAAGTAAGAAAATGATACTAGACAGAAATGTAGATTCGTATAAAGAACTAAAAACAACAGCATTAGTAACTGCACTAGTAGTTATATGAGTTGTAAATATTATAATCTTTTGAAAATATAATTGGATTTTTAAACTAAAATGTTAACAATGTATTATTAGATTTCTAGCACATTTGTAAAGGTAAAGATGTTTGAAAGTAACAACTTAAAGTCTAGGAGGGAAGAAATGGAAGTATACTAGTACAAGATTATCGTACTATATATGAAATGGCATATCATTTGAAGATGAACTATGATAGGGACACCTGAGTGACTCAGTTGGTTGAGCATCCGACTCTTGATTTTGGCTCAGGTCATGAGATTAAGCTGTGTGTCAGGCTCTGTGCTCAGTGGGGAGTCTGCTTGAGATTCTCTCTCTCCCCTTACCCCTCCCTCCCTCAAATAAATATATAAATCTTTTTTTTTTTTAAGATTTTATTTATTTATTTGACAGAGAGAGACACAGCGAGAGAGGAAACACCAGCAGGGGGAGTGGGAGAGGGAGAAGCAGGCTTCCCGCCGAGCAGGAAGCCCGATGCGGGGCTCTATCCCAGGACCCTGGGATCATGACCTGTGCCGAAGGCAGACGCTTAATGGCTGAGCCACCCAGGTACCCCAAATATATAAATCTTTAAAAATATAAATAAAGGTGGACTATGATAAGCAAAAATATATATAATAAATCCTAAAAAATACTAAAATAACAAAGAGTTAGAGTTTGATTAACAAAAGAAACAGAATCATAAAAAATATACTTGATTAATCCAAAGGAAAAAAGAACAAGACAAAGTGAAGAAGGAACAGAGAGAGGGGCACCTCTGTGGCTCAGTCAATTAAGTGACCAACTCTTGATTTTGACTCAGATCATGATCTCAGGGTTGTGAGACTGAGCCCCCGCATAGGGCTCCATGTTGGGCATGGCGCCTGCTTAAGATTCTCTCTCTCCCTCTCCCTCCACCCCTCTACACCCAGATCCCCCAGCTCTCAAGAAGGAACAGAGAGAGGAACATAAAACAAGTACCAAGATAATGACTTAAACCTAACTATTAGTAATCATATTAGGTGAGAATAGTCTAAACAATCCAATTAAAAGGCAGAGATTGTCAACTTAGATTTATTTATTTATCTTAATTTACTTTTTAAAAGATTGATTGATTGATTTTAGAGAGAGCAAGAACAGGATGGTGGGGATGGGAGGGGCCGAAGGAGAGGGAGACAAGCAGACTCCCCTTGAGCATGGAGCCTGACTCAGGGCTGGATCCCAGGACCCAGGTCATGAGGTCATGACCTGAGCCAAAATCAAGTCAGTCACTTAACTGACTGAACCACCCAGGTGCCCCTCAAATTAGATTTAAAAGCAATACTGTATGTTGGCTAATTGAATATAATAATAACAAAAATAAATAAAAAATAAAAGCAATACTAAACTCTATGCTGTTTAAAAGAAACATATTTTAAATATAAAATTACAAGTAAAAGGATGGAAAAGATATAACATTCTAAACTAGAAAAAGGAAGCTGAATGATTATATTTAATCAGACAAATGAGATTTCAGAATAAAAAATATTGAGAGGATAGGGGTGCCTGGGTGGCACAGTCAGTTAAATGCCTGACTCTTGGTTTCAACTCAGTTCATGATCTCAGAGTTGTGAGATCGAGTCCTGCATTGCATTCAGTGCAGAGTCTACTTGAGATTCTTTCTCCCTCTCCATCTGCCCTCCCACTCATGCTCTCTCTCTCTCTCTCTCTAAAATAAATAAGTAAATCTTTAAAAAATTATACTGACAGGATAAATTCATCTCAAAGGAATAAAGGTGTGAATTAATCAAGAGAACATAACAATCATACATGCTTATGCAAATGAAGACATAGTTCCATGAAGGAAAAAAATGAGAGAACTACAAGGAAAACAGTCAAATAGAAATTTGTAGATGGATATTTTAATACCTCTCTCAATAACTGATAGAACAGGTTTGGAGAAAATCAGCAAAGATAGAAAAGACTCCGCCAACACAGTCAACCAACTTGAACTAATTCACATTACTAGAACACTCCACTCAATAAGAGCATAATACGTACTTTCCTTATGGTCACACAAAACATTATAAAGGTAGATTATGTTTTGGGCCGTAAAACAAGTCTGAGTAAATTTTAAATACTTCAAGTGACACGGATTCTGTTTTGAGACCAAAACTGAATTAAATTTACATTCAGTAATGACAGAAAGACTTCTGAACAAAATTCCCAAATACTGGAAATCAAATAATACACTGAAATGAAACACAGTTCAAAGAAGACATAAAATGTAAATTAAAAAGCATTTTCAACTGAATGAAAATGAAAATATCACATATTAGAATTTGGACAGTGCCAATAATGCAGTACTTAGAGATAATGTATAACACTAAGTATCTGTATTAAAAAAGGAAAGTCTCAAAATCAATGTCATCAGCTTGCACCATGAAAACAAAACAAACATGAAGAAGAAGAAGAAGAAGAAGAAGAAGAAGAAGAAGAAGAAGAAGAAGAAGAAGAAGAAGAAGAAGAAGAAGAAGAAG
>NC_058403.1:40404945-40509305 GCF_002201575.2 Neomonachus schauinslandi | reverse complement strand
AGAAGAAGAAGAAGAAGAAGAAGAAGAAGAAGAAGAAGAAGAAGAAGGAGACGAAGAGGAGGAGGACAAAGAGGAGGAGGAGGAGGGGAAGAAGAACAGGGGTAGATTAAATTAAAAATAAGCTGAGGAAAGAAAATATTTAAGATCACAACATAAATTGATAGAATAGAAAACAAAAAAATGTAGAGTATCAATGGAATCAAAAGATATGTCTTTGAGAAGATCAGTAAAATTGAAAACTTCTAACCATAATGGTGAGGGAACAAAGGAAAAATGACAAATTACATATATTAGAAATAAGACAAATGGCATTACCACAGATAATATAGTATAGGAATTGTAAGCATAAGTGGATATTATGAAAATTTTTATTCCAATAAATTTGACAACTTAGATGAAGTGGAAAAATTCCCTGAGAGATGAATTTCACTCAAAAAGGAAGAGATAACCTAAATGGTCATGTATCTATGCAATAATTTAAATTTGAAAGGACGAACAAAGTCAGAGAACTAACACTAATGATTTCAAGATTTAATTCAAGATGTTGTATTGTTGTTGTTAAGACAGACAAATAGGTCAATAGAACAGAAAACAGTCCAGTAATAGACTTACACATAACTGACAGACGATTCTTTAGAAAGGTACAAAGGAATTTAGTGGAGAAAGCACAGTTCTTTCAACAAATGGTGCTGAAACAATTAGCCATTTGTAAAAGATTAACTTTGATCCAAAATTTGTATCACATTCAAAAATCAATTCATATGAATCATAGACTTACTGGGAAAAAAAAAAAAAAAAACAACTATAAAACTTCCAGAAGAAAATCATTGTGACCTGTGTCAGGAGACTAGTTGGCAATCTATAGCCCACAGGTCAAATTCAACCCCTCACATATGTTTCTACAATGTGTGAGCTAAGAATATTTTTTCTACATATTTAAATGATTGAAGAAATTTTTAAAAATAATACTATTTCATAACACATAAAACATGTGAAATTCAAATTTCAGTAAATAATTACTGGAACATAACTACTTTCATTCATTTATACTATTTTTTGTGTCAGCTTTCACAATACAAGCACAAAAATGGTTAGTGAGGTAAAGCCTATATAGATAAAAAGCCTAAATCATTTACATCTTGTCCTTTAAGAAAGAAAATGCCAACTCCTACGATAGGCAGAGATTTCTTAGATATGACAGCAAAAGCACAGTCAATAAAAGAATAAATTGATAAATTGGATTTCATCAAAATTTAAAATTTGCCTCTCCAAAAGACACTATAAAGAGAATGAAAAGCATTAAACCACGGACTGGGAGAAAATATTTGTAAGTCAAATATCTAATGAAATAATTGTGTTGAGTGTATAAAGAACTCTCAAATTCCATGATTTAAACCCCAGCCCCACCCTCCCAAAAAGACAAAATATTTAAACATACATTTCAGAAAAGAATATATATATATATATATATATATATATATATATAGGAAATAAGCACATAAAAAAATACTCAACATCATTACCTTTATGGAAATGAAAATCAGAAGTACAACAAAATACCAAATATACACCTATGAGAATGGCAAAATTTTTTCAAAAAATACTGACCATACCAAAGGTTGACAAGGATGTGAACTGGAATTCTCATGTAGCACCAGCAGGAAGTTTTAGGCATTTTGGAAAACATTTTGGCAACTTCTTAAAAGCTTAAATGCCTCATGATGCAGCCAGCCCACATTTTGGTATTCATCCAAAAGAAACGAAACATGTGCTTAAAAAGTCCTATGCACAAATGCATACTCAATTCACAGATTTTTCAAATTTGAAATAAATTTCAGCAACCATCTTGTGTGTGTGTGTGTGTGTGTGTGTGTGTGTAAGGGGAAAAAGCAAGATTTAAAAAATTACATACAGAGACTTTGTAGAGACTTTAGTATGAATTGTGGGGTCCTCAATTGATAGGCTATGCTTTCTGCAGATCAAATACAGTTAAATTTTTTTATCCTGTATATATTAATAAATTTGAAAAATGCAATATTATGTTCACAAATAGCCTCTAAAAGCAAGGCATTTGAGGCAAGGCAGTAAGATGTATTTTCTTTTTTTGTTGTTGTTGTTTTAGGTTTTTTTGTTTGTTTTAGTTAGTTAACATACAGGGCAGTATTGATTTCTGGGGTAGAATTCAGTGATTTATCACGTATATGCAACAGCCAGTGCTCATCACAACAATACCCTCTTTAATACCCATCACCTATCTAAGCCAATCCCTGACCCCCCTCCCTCTAACAACCCTCAGTTGGTTCTCTATCATTAAGAGTCTCTTATGGCTTGTTTTCCTCTCTTCTTTTTTTCTTTTTCCCCTTCCCCTATGTTCATCTGTTTTCTTTCTTAAATTCCACATATGAGTGAGATCATATGGTATTTGTCTTTCTCTAACTGACTTACTTCACTTAGCATAATACACTCTAACTCTAACCACATCATTGCAAATGGCAAAATTTCATTTTTTTGAGGGCTGAGTAATATTCCATTACACACACACACACACACATTTTCTTCATCCATCAGCATTTGGGCTCTCTCCATAGTTTGGCTATTGTTGATAATGCTGCTATAAACATTGGGGTGCATGTACCCCTTCAAATCCATATTTTTGTATCCTTAGAGTAAATACCTAGTAATGCAATTGCTGGATTATAGGGTAGTTCTATTTTTAAATTTCTGAGGAAACTCCATACTGTTCTCCAGAGTGGTTGCACCAGTTTGCATTCCCACCAACAGTGCAAAAGAGTTTCCCTTTCTCCACATCCTCATCAACACCTGTTGTTTCTTGTGCTGTTAATTTTAGCCATTCTGACAGGTGTGAAGTGGTATCTCATTGTGGTTTTAATTTGTATTTCCCTGATGATGAGTGATATTGAGCATCTTTTCATGTGTCAGTCATCTGGATGTCTTTTTTGGAAAAGTGTCCATTCATGTCTTCTGCCCATTTCTTAACCAGGTTGTTTTTTGGGTGCTGAGTTTGATAAGTTCTTTATAGATTTTGGATACTAACCCTTTATCAGATATGTCGTTTCCAAATATCTTCTCCATTTTTTTAGTTTTGTTGACTGTTTCCTTCACTGTACAGATGCTTTTTATTTTGATGAAGTCCCAATAGTTCATTTTTGCTTTTGTTTCCCCTGCCTCCAGCGATGTGCCTAGTAAAAGTTGCTATGGGCAAGGTCAAAGAGGTTGTTACCTGTGTTCTCTTGTAGGATTTTGATGGTTACCTGTTTCACATTTAGGTCTTTTTCAGTTTATTTTTGTGTATGGTCTAAGAAAGTGGTCCCGTTTCATTCTTCTGTATGATGCTGTCCAGTTTTCCCAACACCATTTGTTGAATAGACTCTCTTTTTTCCATTGGATATTCTTTCCTGCTTTGTTGAAGATGAGTTCACCATATAGTTGTGGATCCATTCTG
Source organism: Neomonachus schauinslandi (assembly GCF_002201575.2). Taxonomy (NCBI): domain Eukaryota; kingdom Metazoa; phylum Chordata; class Mammalia; order Carnivora; family Phocidae; genus Neomonachus; species Neomonachus schauinslandi. Next base: position 40,505,842 of record NC_058403.1, on the reverse strand, counting down.
GGTTTTCTATTCTGTTCCATTGATCTATGTGTCTGTTTTTGTGCCAGTACCGTGCATTCTTGATGGCTATAGCTTTATAATATACAGCTTGAAATTCAGAATCGTTATGCCTCCAGTTTTGTATTTCTTTTTCAGAACTGCTTTGGCTCTTCTGGGTCTTTAGTGATTCTATACAAATTTTCAGGATTATTTGTGCCAGCTTTGTGAAAAGTGCTGGTGGTATTTTGATAGGGATCACATCAAATATGTAGATTGCTTTGGGTACTAGAGACATTTTAACAATGTTTGTTCTTCCACTCTATGAGCATGGAATGCTTTTCCATTTCTTTGTGTCCTCTTAAATTTCTTTCATAAATGATCTATAGTGTTCAGAGTACGGGCCTTTTACCTCTTTAGTTAGGTTTATTCCTAGGTATCTTATCGTTTTAGGTGCAAGATGTGTTTTCTAAGTTCCACATAAAAGCTAAAGTAAATTATTTCTTACAAGTATCTTCCTTTTTTTTTTTAAGATTTTATTTATTTATTTGAGAGAGAGAGAATGAGAGACAGAGAGCACGAGAGGGAAGAGGGCAGAGGGGGAAGCAGACCCCCCGCTGAGCAGGGAGCCCGATGTGGGACTCGATCCCAGGACTCCAGGATCATGACCTGAGCCGAAGGCAGTCGCTTAACCAACTGAGCCACCCAGGCGCCCTACAAGTGTCTTCCTTAACCTCATCTACTTTCCTAATAAAATAATCCTTTACTTATTATTAAAGGAATTTCTGGAAATAATATAGTATCTTTTTAGCAAATTTTTTGGAACTATAGAAATAGGCTTACTAGTCCATTGAGTCCAAAATCTTATTGACACCAGAACCTGAGAGTTTGTCAACTCAATACTAATTTGACTGCCAGATAGTTTACATTCATCTCTGTTCCCCAGGGATTGGTGGTGGTACCATACATTCAGATGAATCCTGCTTTAAAAAGTAGACTGAGAATCATACATTATCACAAGTTCATTGAAGAAGCAGATATTTTAATTTATCCTGACCAGCTGGCACATGTCCCATAAACAAGGCCAAACTTTTAGCCTCACAGGGTGGAAAGTTCTGATCTTTTAAGTGACAGAGTCATAAAATGGAGCAAATGATCCTTACACGTAATCTCATGCAACATTACACTTGAAGGTCCTCCACAATTTAGTAATAATTCTTCAGTCTTAAATACCTACAATCGACCATAAGTTATCTTGTATCTGTCTCCTTCTTCTGATTTTATTACTCAAGAATCTTGTAAATAACTTTCATCTCTCTCATCTTTTTATTATTATGGAAAACTGGTCTAAATCAAGTGTTAATTTATAAAACTGATGCAAATGTGCACTCTGTTTCAACCTCTCTCTCAGACATAATTTTTAGAAAATATTTCTGAATAAAAAACTGAACCATTTTTTTGCAGACTTCTTTTCCTCTGTAATACAAATGATGAATGAAACTATGTGCAGTTGAATTGCGCACCATCTATAGTTATTTCTTAGATATATAATCTTACCTATAATATTCTGTGATCAAAGTAAATGAGGAGGGGAAGGCAGTCTAGGCCAGCTCTCACTTTACTTAAATGATGGTACTTGAGATGGGAGACTTACTCATGGCCACAGCATGAGGAAATGCTTAAGCTGGACTTGGGTCCATCTTCACTCATTAATTAATTAAACAGCTCTAGTGATGAGCCATACATTACGCTAACTACAAATCCTGCATAAGGAAAAAGGCACAAAACCAGCCATCCGAATGAAGAGAGTCTGGTAGGGAAGAAACCCAGTTGTACATCCTTCAACTCAGTGGATTCTTGGTATCTATATAGTTCTTTCTTCAAATCTGCCATTAAAGATACATTACAAATAAAATACTTATAACATTACATCAACAATATGGGCTTGTGAGTTTAGTTTATTTCAGTTACAAAATACACCAAATAACTCTTAAAAAAAAAGTTGCCTGCAAATCCTTTTATTAAGGAATGACTACTACTAGTTTTTATTTGACCTACACATCTAGCATTAACAGTGAAAACAAATTCTTCATGCAATGCTAAAGCTTAAAATGGATAGGTAGATGTGCTTTTTATTTAGAGATGCCTTCAATCTCCTTTGCAATAAGGTACAGCTTTATTGTTGACCGAGCACATGGTTACACTTTGCTTTCAAATATACCAAATAAGAAAAAGACAAAGAAGAATTAATAAGAAATTTTAATTAACACTTTTAACAGCTCCTTTTTCATAACTTACCATTATTATTTTTGAGTGTATTTTTGAGGAGTTGTATCCATTCTTTCTAAACCATGAATGATGCATATGTGAAAACATATTTTCCTCTATATACTACTCTGATGAGACCACTTTCAACACTATTTTTATTTGTTGATCCAGCAGAGAGAAGGAGTAAAGAATATATCAGACTGAGTTTGGCAGATATCATCAGAAGATTATTGGAAATAATGATATTATTCATGTAAAATAATATTTACAAAGTCTGTAAAGGAAGATAAAAGTTTTGCTTTTAACACTTGTATAATAAAACTTCAGAGAGAAGTGCCTAGTTAGAATGATACGATCTACAGAAATGAACATTTAGGATAGCAAAAGAGTTGTCTAACAAGGAGCTAATAGTGCCTCACAGTCTGTATTTTTTTTTTTTACTTTATATTTGATAAAACACAGGAGAAATCTCAGAGGATGACTCTTTTTTTTTTTTTTACCCTTTGTTTTTCTTTTTTTTTTCTTTTTTTTTTATTCTTATGTTAATCCCCATACATTACATCATTAGTTTTAGATGAAGTGTTCCATGATTCATTGTTTGTGCATAACACCCAGTGCTCCATGCAGAATGTGCCCTCCTCAATACCCACCACCAGGCTAACCCATCCTCCCACCCCCCTCCCCTCTAGAACCCTGTTTGTTTTTCAGAGTCCATCGTCTCTCATGGTTCGTCTACCCCTCCGATTTCCCCCGCTTCATTCTTCCCCTCCCGCTACCTTCTTCTTCTTCTTTTTTTTTTTCTTAACATATATTGCATTATTTGTTTCAGAGGTACAGATTAAACTGGAGGCCAAGAAACACAATCTGTTACATCGGGTGCTTTTGGGCTGAGCTTTCTTTGATGCTTATAACCCAGAAAGTTCAAGTTTACCTATAATGGCTTCACTTACCACAAAGACCACCCACTATAATGCAGTCTAAAAGGATTCACTTCTATTAACCAAACTTGAGTGGAAAGAAAGGAAGAATGGCAGATTGGCAATGAGTAGGAATCACAGCTTTTTTGTCATCTCTATGCATTTCTTTTCCTCTATGTGTGTCTAAGTCTCAATTCTTTGTATCATCCCCTTGCATGAGTACATGCACAAAATCTGCCATTATTAACCTTACATCACTAAGAATTCAGAAAATTAGATAAAATTATAATTTCTAATATGATACTCCATAAATAAAACATTATACCTATATCTACTACATATCTATATATATTCTATAGATATGACATATCTATGTATACTATATATTTATATACCATATATATCTTGGAGAAATTCAACAAATTAAAAATTGGTTCAAGGCTCTCAAATAAACTTGCCTGGAACAGTCTGTCTGCTCCAGGATCCTATTATAAAGGATGGATTACTTTAATATATAACAGATAATTTCTTTCCTTTTTCATAGAACCCCCTCAAGAGTAAATTCTGAAATCATTAATTTTTAGTACTGACTTTAATACCAAAGTTAGCCGTCTATAAGGGAACTTGATTAGCATTCTTGGCTATCAGTGAGAATAAAGAATAAAAGGCAGACCCAAGCATCAGCTTCCCTCTACCAACCCACATCCTAACACTAGAGAGATTCCGATACAGAAAAGTTAAGGTCTATACACCTCAGCGATCCCTGATGATGGGTGGATACCACACACTAGCTCTGTACAAGGAGCATGTCAACTCACCTTTTGTTTCAGTTCCTTAGTTTGTAAAACAGATGTAATAATAGTTGTTACCTCATAAGGTTGTTCTGATGACTATAGAGATTAATATATGCAGAACTTCATCCTTCACATACGAGGTGCTATATTATCTGTTACTATAACAATCATATCATGATTAACATGTCCATTAGTAAAACTTCACCATTGATACAGGGTAAACATATCTTCAGAATGTTTTATTAAGGCCAAAGAACATTTAACAGAAGTGTTTCCATCAATCATAGATTAAATAAAAATGCTTTACATTTTGAAGTTTAAACTTTAATTATCTTGAAAATTTTCTAAGCCATAATGTCTCATCTTTCTATAACACTGAAGAAAGGCAGTATCATTTATGCAACAATTATGATGCTTTTGAGTTTAATATACCTGGTAATGTTCAAGGTTTACATAAACAGTATTTGTTATCAAACTAATTATAGGGACCTTTGGTTGGGTTTGTCACCTGAAAACATTGCTAGGTTATCGTGACCATTGGCCATTAGCATAGAAGGACTGACTCAAGTCTGTATCCACATTGCTTCTAAAACAACTCACAATAATGGAACACTGAAGTCTATAACACTTTTCATCACATAATAGTTACTATGCTTGTCCACACACAGGGAATTTAAAATAAATACACACTATACTCTGTATCCATTCAAGGATTCGAGATAAAGTCTATGAAAGTGGCTATAAATGTCAACATTATACAGCATCATAGTCCTATATTTGTGTCAGGAAGGCGTATTACCAGTTGAAGGCTGTAATCATTCATGTCCTACCAAGTAATGGTATGACACATCCATTTAGAAAGATGTTCTGTGCTCAGAGAGTATTATATTAAAAAGACAAATGCATATATGCCCTAGCCTGAATATACAACATTGACTATGTACGTCAGAAATTGCTTTTCATCATGGTAACTATTACAGATAAACATTGAACAATTTTTTTTAATGGTATTCTTTTATAGCTGTTGCTAAGTCATTTTTTGTTAGGAAGCATGCCCATCTTAGGCTATTTTTTACTTTTTATTCCCAAAAAAATAAATTCTGGTGTATTTTCTTATCAGGCAGTCATCTCTATGGAACTGGAATAGTAATCTGAGTTATAATACCATTTTCAAACATACTTTTAGTTGTCAGAAAAAAAAAAAAAAGGAAGATAAACCATTGGATGTATCTTCTTCCATTCTTAAGAAAAATTCCAAGTCAATGTCCCACCTTGGAAGAATCTTGAGTGGGGAGAAGAAGTGGCAGACATAGAATTCAACATAATTGACCCCAACTTGGATCAGTATCAACCTGTGTAATCTGGGCAATTTCCTATTTTTCCATCTGTATATAAGGGTGTTGACCTCAATGATCTTTATGAAAATGTTCCACTTCCAAAAAACATTTAATGCTGAACTAAAAATATTTGCTCACCCTTCTTGTATTCCTTTCTTTTGTCTTTAGGGTTTTTTTGGGGGATGTTGAATAAACTTGCTTACCTGTACAATATATATTCCCAGAATGTTATAGTTATTCCAGAGGGTGATAGTTCCCTCTTCTATTTAGCTGATATCACACCCTCCCTAAACTGGGTCAGTCCACAAGTAAATGTCACACTCACTGACCTTACCAATATTACTCCCTTTTATTGTGAAGCATCACTATAACCATAAAAGGGCACTTTTACCATTGGAACCTGATTCCTTGGTTTAGAATCTCAATTTTCCCTATAACCTTTGGCTAGGTGTTTAGCATTGCTGTGCCTCAGTTTTCTCACCTGTAAAATGAGGATAATGATAGTGCTTGCCCTCTAGGACTGTTCTGTACTTTGAATGACTTTATTACATGTAAAGACAGAGAACTGTGCTTGGTACTCAATAAATGTTAGCTACTGTTTTTCTGTTCTTAACTGTTCTGCAGCTATAAGTGTTTTGTTGTTTTTTTTTTTCTGTTAAAAAACAAGGATAGGGCACCTGGGTGGCTCAGATGGTTAAGCGTCTGCCTTCAGCTCAGGTCATGATCCCGGGGTCCTGGGATCGAGTCCCGCATCGGGCTCCCTGCTCCGCGGGAAGTCTGCTTCTACCTTTGCCTCTCTCTCTCTCTTTGTCTCTCATGAATAAATAAATAAAATCTTAAAAAAAATAAAAAACAAGGGTAAATTAAAAAATGTTTTCTTTCAACAAATAACTATTTCTAGAGGGCTCCCCATGAATCAGGTTTGGTCAATAAAGTAGATCATCTTGCTGTTCATACAAAGCTTACATTCCAGTGGGCACAAAAAGATGACATCAAGTCAAATTAAAAATGAGTAAGATATTTTCAGGGACAGATAAGAGTCACTAAGAAAATGAAACAAGGACATGTGACAGAGATGAAGAGGGCCAGGACAGTGGAGTGGGGGAAAAAGAAAAAAGAGCTTTTACTTGCTCATATGCATAATCTCTTAATGTTGGAGTGAATCAAAGCTCAGTTCTTGTACATTATCTCTGCTTTGCTTATGCACCCCTCCTCCTTCATTACCTCACCGAGGCTCAGGGCTTAAATATGACTCCCAAACATACCATATAATTTGATTAGCTTCCTCAGACCGGCTCCACTGGTGGTCACCTATTACAGTAAGTGACATTTTCCCATCATGAAGACCAGAGACCCTAGAGACATACTGACAATTTGTTTTTCTGTCTTCTTACATCCAAAGCAGCAGCAAATTCTGTCAATTCAGAATATAGCCAGTGCTCTTCACTTACACTGCTGCCACCGTGTGCCCAGACTCCATGATTCTTGATTGAATTCCTGGAAACCTCCCTAACTGGTGTCTCTGTGTTCACCTTTGCCCACCTATAGCTGAATTCCCACATAGCCGCCAGAGTAAGCATAAATTGGATGATGTGCCCCGTCTGTTCAAAGGCTTCAAAGGCTCTGAATTCATTCAGTATAAAAGCAGAAGTCCACCATGGATATAAGGCCTTCCTTGATCTGTCCCAACTCCCTTATGTTATCCTACTTACGACCTACTCCTCCCTCTCTACTTCACTCCATACCTGGTGAACAGGCCTCCTTAATATTCACGGAAAGCACCAGCCATGTTTCTGTGCTCCGGGCCTTTGCTCTTCTGCAAATGGCTGGCAAGTTCTTCCACTATCAGCATGGTCTGCTTCCCCAATTCCTTGCAGGCTTCGTCTAAATGTCACCTTTGCTGTGAGGCCCCCCTTACTAGCATTTTTAAAATTGTATCCTCAATCCCTAGCACTTCTTCTTCTTTTTTTTTTTAATCCCTAGCACTTCTTTTTTTTTTTTTTAAGATTTTATTTATTTATTTGAGAGCGAGAATGAGAGAGAGAGAGCATGAGAGGGGGGAGGGTCAGAGGGAGAAGCAGACTCCCTGCCAAGCAGGGAGCCCGATGCGGGACTTGATCCTGGGACTCCAGGATCATGACCTGAGCGGAAGGCAGTCGCTTAACCAACTGAGCCACCCAGGCGTCCCAATCCCTAGCACTTCTTAACCTCCATGGTTTTTTGCTTTATTTTGCTCCATGATAATTATTACCTTCTAACAGATTTATTTATTGTATTGTATTATTTCTTCTCCCTTAGGGTATGTATACCAAAAAGGCAGAGATTTTTGTCTATGTCATTCCATGCTGTATTCCAATTGCAGAGGCAACTGCCTAGCGCATAAATGTGCTTTCAAAATGCATGGAATGAACGGATGATTTAAAGACAGAATATGTAGTCCAGGAAGGCTTCTCTGAGGAGTAACATTTGTTCTGAGGATCGAGAGGCAGACAACCAGTAGGCAGTCAGAAGGCAGAGAATATTCTAAGTGGATGCAATGACCTTAGCAACTGTTAGCTATTGGACAGAGAGAGGAGAGACATGGAATGACTTACAGTTTTCAGTGATTATTCTACTTCCGTGTTAAAAACAAACAAACAGAAAGATCATTGTTTGGAGTAAAGTGAGTGAGGAGGAGAGAGGTAGGAGCTAAGTTCTGAGAAGGAGGGAGTAGATAGTTCATTTCAGGCTTTCTAGGCTACAGTAAGAAGTTGAATTTCACTTTAGATGCAGATGGAAGCACTGTTGAAGGAGACAATTAAAGGCATGGGTTGAGGAAATGATATAATCCGGCATTGCTGCTGTTTTTAAAGGATCGCTTGGCTAGTAAGGAATAGAAAGTTATTTTTTACTTGAAGAAAGTAATCGGGGAAATCACATTATAAAGATTTTTAAATCAGTAACGTGGAAATTGTCTGTAAAATTAAGTCCCTAATGCTTCATTTTTTGAGGAAAAGTTGACAGTAGGAAAAAATTTCACAGAATTCACATTTTTTCCAATATAATCAAATATTCCTTAATATCCCAGGTTAAGTTTATCAGTGGTCTTATTACTGTTACTGGGCATTGTTTATTTTTCTGAAGGCTTCACATGGTGAACAGTTCCATTCACTTTCCCTGAGTCTTTAAAAAACCTACCAAAATGTAGCAAGTTGCATTTATAGAACTTTCTAAATGATGTAGTTTACTACAGATTATGCCTATGGATTTTTAAAAATAAGAATAGGTATTATATGATCCAAAACATATCCCTGTGACAACACCAAATGTGGGTTTTGGACACTTAGTTTATTTTTTAGAATTACTTTGATATATAGTTTTGTTCATCGTTACATATATGTGTATGAAATTCTACATGGATATTAATCAATATGTTAATAAAATAACAGCAACAAATAAAATTTATAATAAATTTAACATGATTACATTAATTAAACTAATAATACATTAATGGTAATAACATTTGTTAATTAAATTCTAGTATTTTATATTGTGTCAGTATAAATGTCTACAAATGTCTTATATTTATGCTAACATATCACTAAGATACATGACTAAAAGCTAAGTCAACAAGGATATATGGATAGAAAAGTCCATGGAACTTCCTAGGGTTTTTTTAAATGCAAACACTATAATTGAGGTGCTGCCATTTTAACTTAAAAAAAAAAAAAAAACTAAACATATTCCATCTGTTCCATTATGATTATTTTCTTTGTTCATTTCTAGTGCATATTTATGTAAGGAGAAGGAAGAATTTTCAAGTTTGTAGGAGCAGTTAAGTGTCAAATATGCGTGCATAGACTATAAATTGTCTTTCATTTTGTGTTTCACCATGCTGTGCAATGAGATTTGTATATAAAGAGTCAGAATATAGAAGAAAGGGGGATAGAAATGTGTATTATTTTTGAGCTATTTTGTCACCCAGTTATCTTGCTTCTGCTCTGCTCTCATTTAAACTCTTATTTCTATGTATGTAAAATGACTCCAGTGTCAAACACCAATTGGGCCACTCAATGACAGTCAGTGATTTTTAAGTCATTGGTGGAGTTAAGAGTAGAAATTACATATTCTCCTAACAATCCCAGTTTACTTGTTGCCAGAACCACATTTCCACTTATATTTAAGAATTAATTTAAACTGATTCCAAATGTCAGAAAAAGCTTCCCTTATCTTTAGTGTGTTGTAAAATGCATATTTACATAAAAAAGGCCCTGACATCTTAGGACTGGTTGTTTATTCTTCTATCTGAAAATTAGCACAGATGTTTCCTGCAAAGTGAAAACATAATAGGATCCCCCACCCCCAGTGTTACTACTGGTAGCCCACTAAGATGAGTGGAAGCATAGAAGCATGTGTGGACCATTTTGTTACTCTCTCATACTCAGGCACTCTATCTCCCTCACCAACCCCCACAGCCTAAATTTCAGTAACAATGAAATACAATGTTTTCCCTTTGCGTTAGGAAGCTGCTTACATAGAATTTCATGAAGATTCAGGCAAACAAGGGCTGTAAACTTTCAGAAAACCTGATGCTACTCACCAGTTTCAGCATTTTTTTTTTGCCTTGCTATTGATTGTACTTTGCTGTAATAAATTATTTCTATTACCCATAATGACTAGTTAAAACTTGTTCATGCCCTGTTACTTCATCTGAAAGCAAACTCCATACACCTGCATTCCAAACATAGTTATTTGCATTGATTGGATCTACAATAATTCTTTTGCATGGCTATTCCTATACCAAGTACAGAAACAGTCAACTGTTAAGCCAATATTATACAAAGATTAATACAACTTAAATTCCAAGAAATAAAGGTAAAAACTTTCAATGGCTTCCAATATTTATGAATCAGTTAACATGTCAAAAAGGATCAGCATGGTTCATAGTAATTTATGTTGATATATTTAAAAAGTCATGAAACAGTTCAGTTTGGGTCTAGAAAATTGTTTTTTGTTTGTTTGTTTGTTTTGTTTTTTCTGTATAGAGAAAAGACAATATACTGGTTGCCCATAGTGGGTATTGTAATAACTCACTTCATTGTCCAGCTTTATTTACTTGTTATGTTAAATCCCAGTATTAGCACTTATAATTGATTATAGGTCTTTTAAAAATACCAATATAGTAAATAAAAACATGGGAGAGAGCAAGGTATGCATCAAATAAAATTATGATCTTCTATTAAATGTAATGACCTATTAATTCCCATGAGTATGGATAAACAGAGCATCACTTTCCCATTGTATAGGAAAGGAATGGGTTTGGGAAAGATAAAAAAAAGGCAGGAAAAGAAACTCTTGAATTAAAGGTACATAGCAGATGACCTATGCTTTTTACAAATCTACCCCCAAGAAAAGGTGCTTATAACTTAATCAACAAGAATAATAGGTAACCTCTAAATTAGAGGATAAATATCGATGTCCACTGCTATTTCCTCAACTCTTATGTGTCTGGAATATAGTAAGTGTTCAGTAAACTTGTATAAGATATCAGCTTAAATGTTGCTTCTCAATGAACTTTGAGAATAGGTTATTATAGCAATCATCACAATTCTGATTAAATCATTTTTGGATTATATGTATGTTTACTCAAAGATTGAAAATGCCATAGAAGACAACATAGTGTCTATATTTACTAATCATTGTATGTTGCTCTAGATGTATGTCTAGTCCTAGTAGATGTTCAATAAAATGGTGTTGAGTGAAAGACTGTGTAAATGGACCTTCATAGGTATGTGAATCTCATAATGGATATTTAGTAAGTAGCATCTATTATTTATCTATTATCATGAGCTAATCTTCTAAATAAAATATAAAAGGCTAAACACAAGTATCATGATTGTGTTACAGGATAAAAATGTTCCCACTTTGGGGAAAATAACTTAAAATCCATTTTCATAGATAGCAATGTTGAAGACAGTATTGTTAAAATGTTTGATATAGTATATATGATTGTATCATACTTATTACTAAGTGGTATGTCCTTTCTATATTTTATAGCTGTATACAGAGGTGAAGCATGCATAAATACAATGAAGATGGCTTCATTCACCAATGCCATGTCTTATTACTTATTGATGCATTGCTTAATTCCACTGAAACCCAATTACACCATGCTTGACTCTCTGAAATACAATCATCCCCTCCAGAATAGTTCACTCGGTACTGAGAGATGAGAGTTTTGACATCACTCCTCAGAGCTTTGATTGTGTACACTATACAACAGAGGAAACATGGCGACAGTGCCACCCCTTCCCAACTCTAGTCCCATTTTTCTTCCCAGTCCTCTAGAGCCATTTTATTGATTACTATTAACTCTGAGATGTTGTCTTTACCAGAATTACAGAACTGTAGAAAGACCATCTATAAACACTTATTCCTTAAATTCTGTTTAAAAGTCCATCTAGGGATGCCTGGGTGGCTCAACTGGTTAAGCATTGATTCTTGATTTCAGCTCAGGTCATGATCTCAGGATTGTGAGATCAAGCCCCGTGGTGGGCTCTGTGCTGGACCTAGGACCTGCTTAAGTAAGATTCTCTCTTTCCTTCTCCCTCTGCCCACCCCCCACCCCAAAAAAGACCGTCTAGCTTCCTACCTGAAATATCAGTATTTTCTATAAAACAGTATTCAAAAGTCATTGAGAAATATGAGCACTGCTAAATAAAGCCACTCATATTTTCAGGAGTTAAATGCCATTACATGAATTCTGTATCTAGCTGTTTGGATGTAATATTTTATTCTGTGCTTCCCATCACACACAAACACACATACACACATGGGGGCACACAACAAATAACATTGAAACACTGTAGTCAGTAATTTTATTTTTTTTCTGAGTTTATAATACTATAATGTGAGTTTATGGAATGAATAAAGTGTGATGAAAGAACACTGCCAGATATTACGGTTTAATTTTTTTAAAAAAGATAATTTCTTGTTATTGAAGCATCTATTCTTATATCATAGTTAGTCAAATGTGGCTTTTCCCAATGCAGTGTACAATAAAATAGAGTGCTCAAATATTATTTATTGTTATTTTTCTTTTCTTTGGTGATCACTGACTACTTAGCAAAGAGGACTGTAACCAACACTTAACAGGAAGACAAATTAGTAGTCAAATGTAAAACATAGTTGCCCTACCCTAACTTTAGGATCATACTAAGTAAGCATTATAAGATCCTCTATTGTGACAGATGGTGTATTAAGGAAGACTGTTGCTTGAAAAAAAAAAAAAAAAAACAAGAAAAGAAAAGAAAAAAAAATAAATTAGTCAGTCTTATGTTAAAAATCAGCTTACACACTAGTTCATTTCATTAAGTAATTTCTTTGAAATTTTAGTAGCGTTTATTTTGAATTGATTAGATACACATCTAAGCCAGTAACCAAAAGGAAAATATAAAAACTAATTAGCTATGGACAACATGAGGTATATGAATATAACTTATTCAATAACTGTAAATATTTAAGTGTGAAACAAGTGCTTGTTATTGACATTTTCTGTAGCTCTTTCTAGAATGCTAAACAGAGTGTGTAAATTTCATTAATAAGACTCTTTCTTTAAAACTCATATATTTCTTCCTACCTGAATGAGGTTTTGTGAGTGTGTGCACATGCTAATAAAAAAAGAAAAAAAAAAACTCTAAGAAAACAGAGTGTAGTTTCTTTGACATAGCTATTTACTTGTGAAAACAATTTTAAATTTAAAATAAAAGGTTACTCCCAGAATTTAAATGATACATAGTCTGCTATTTAAAACCCTAGAAAAAAAACCCACCATATACACATTTGGTTCAAATTTTCTACAGTTTAAACTACCACCAACCAAGTCAAATGCATATTTAAGAATCCTCAAGTTAAGAATGCAGTTGTAAACACACTTAAATATGAGCTCTGTCACACCCCATCCCCCAGCACAAGGCACTTAAAGTAATGAAATCTATCCTCTTTTTAGAAGTTAATTTGCACTCATTTTAGAGCATTTCTTCTGGGACATTAAGGCAAATCCTTAGGGTAATGGGTCTACTCATCAGAAATGCTCTACCCGAGAAGTTGATAACTTACATATACAAATCTTTAATAAGATTTATCAAACTCTAAAAATAGAGCAATCTCTTTCACTTTATTCCTAATTTGTATACTCGTGGTTGTGGGTTATTGAGAAAGGGAGGGGAGAAGGAGTCACAAAAATAGAGCTTTGCACAAGATCACAAGGTAGAGGAAGCCCACAAGCCTCCTGGAATGTCCTCCTGCTGGGTGTGCACATGGCATTCCCCTCAGCCCATGAAACACCAGATTGTTTAGCAATGGCGGACCCTGAGAGCAAAAGGAAGGCTGTGTTGCAAACGTTTTCATTTAATGAAGTTAGTAAACTAATCATGTTTCCATGATTCTTCCTGACAGGTTGATTTCCAACCTGATAGAGCCAAGCTTCTCAGGCTCTCACCACCTAGAGGGCAGAGACCTGATTCTAGCTACACTTGTGGCAAGATGCAGGCTGCCAGGATGCCACTGAGGCTGAGCAAACTTGATACCCTGTCTGAATAATGTCCCAATATGCCTGGGATTAAGAATAAATCTTTTAAAATGAAAAGCAAAGCAGGATTTATATATCACATACTAGCCTTTGGGGTAAAACTCCTCCAACAGAAAAGTATTTTGACTCTATTTTAAAGGACTGCTGGGGAATTATACATGTTTTAGAAAGGCATCTTGTAAAAAAAGTATAAACCCATCATAAAGCTTGTAAAAGCAAAGATCTCTGTCAAAAAAAAATAAAATATATTTGAGACAAACCTCATGAACCTTTTTTGGAAAGGCAGCTGCAGCTAACCTCTTGATTGTGGTGTGAGAAGCGAGAGAGTTAAACACCCCATTGAAATTATGTTCTCCATTCAAGGAGAGTCTGATAGAGAATCTTTGTGTAAAAGATTTTTTAAAAGGAGACAAAAGACTAAATCATTTAAATTTCATTAGCTAATACAGAGGGAATTTTCATAAATGGGAAAATGAAGAGTTACTGAAAAATAGTTTCAAGAAATATTTGGAGAGAAAGCGACAAAACACTAGAGCGTCATACTATGACAACAAATAGAATACATTGAGATCATTTTCCCCATTAAATGGGTAGCTTAGAGTTTGAACTAAACACATATGAAATAAAAGTTCTCCAGAGTGTGCTATTCCTACAGTAACACATCCTGAAATGCACAAGTCAAAATACTTTATTTAAAAACATTGTGTTTTCACAAGCCTACAATTCTACCATTGTCCTCTAGTTCTCAACTCCTATTTTGTGGTGCAGATTTATTTTTGTCTTGTCCTTTAGAGTTCCATGTCAGCTTAGATTTAAAAATTTTTAAATATCCATCTAGTCATCTATTATGACCACATAATAAAGAATTTTCAATGCATGAAATATCCATCATAGTGTTGGCTAGAAATGTATTCAAAAGCTTAAAGGATTTTTTTGTCCAGTTACTTTATGCTTGGATTTTAGATATCATTACCCCATTAAATGTACCTGTAATCATTCCACTTTAAAACTCAGAATTAGAGTATATGTTTTATTATTACTATACTTATTATTAATAACATCAACATCATTATTTGCATGAAGGCAAGAGAGTCATCTATTTGGAGAAAAAAGAATAGCAGTTTTCAGAGAAAATGTAAGCCTTGATATGAGACTATTATTCCCAGGACATGAACATTGGTGATACAGCAGCAAATGGAGAGATGGCTTCTGAAATTCTGATACTCCACATACATTTAACTTGTTTCTTGGGGAGGTGGGGAATGGGATAGGTAATGCTATTTATATATGGATATCCATGCAATTAATCAAGAGCTTTACAAGATGACATCTTAAAAGGGATCTACGTGTTGAAAACTGTTAAATTGATCCTTAATATCACTTTGGACAGTATAAAAGTTGCTATGATCTCCTTAAGTTAAGACTGCAGCTGGATAGCTTCAACATAGACTAGTTTTCAGATATCCTCTTTAATACATAATGTGTCCTTTAGTGCTATAGTAAAATACATCATTTCCTGTGTTCTGTGGGAATCTAGACTTCCTGAGAGGCCTATTCAGATTAGAATCATAAATCTTTCTCCTGAATATAGAAAGCCTGGTGAAACTTTCTCTCTCAACCAAACCTATTTCATATTTTCTTCCCCAAATAATCTAAGCTTTAAGAGAAGGACTGTTATCAATCTCTGCTGCCTTTGACTCCTGTGTTTTTAATTTATATGCACATTTTAAATCGCCCTATTAAAAATAGAAGAGAGCAAGTTATCTCAGAATACTGTATTATCAGAACTTTAATTAGGAGCACCGTGGAGAAATTTGCAAAACCATTCTCTTCACAGTCAGGCATCCATTTAAGCATTCCTTCCTACTCAATCAAAATGTATTCAGTTTAAAGAATTTGCTAGTGACAGGTTCAATCAATAATTTAAGCAACTGGCAGAAGCATCCTCACTCTGTACAGTACATTGCTCTACAGACATCCTATCTGAGACGGAGGGGATTAAGAGAAGGTGTTCTGAGCCTTTTCATACTATCACTTATTTTGTAAAAGATTGACATATTTTTATGGATGGCATTCTGTGACATTGATAAATCAATCAGAATATATTCTGGGGTATAAATTACCTATGTACAGTTTGAGAGCAAGGACACTTATACAAGATGCATATCCTTGAGAGCATCTCTTTTAAAAATGCAGGCTTCCATTTCTGTGGAAATGCCTTGCAGCCCCTTTGAGGATTTTTCCCTGTTTTTTTTTTTTTTTTCTTCCCTGTCCTATGCTCAGTGACTGCTATACATCCCAGGAGGTCCAGCTCAGACATCACCTTCTGCAGCCCTCCAAAACTCGATCAAGTGTATCTCCTAAATTACGCAGAATATGTAATGTATTGCATTACACTGTATTCCTTTTAATTGAAAGAAGAGATTTTGCTTTACTCATTATTAATAGTATCAGTCCTGAGCAAAGTTCATTGCTCTCTGTACCCACAATATTTATTTAATGAATAAAAGAAACCAAGATTTTTTTCAATGATACAGAGTTGGAATAGTTAAACCAAATATGAAGAACTCCACTAAAATCACCCAAACTATAAATTATATCCTGCCAGCTACCAATTGTGGAAAATACTTGAGGATTTTAACACATTACTGAGAAAATTCAAGATTGGAGGAGTGTGATAGGAATGAGCATGTTTGTCAGTGAGTCGGGTGCATTTGAAAGGCATTTTCACGTAGAGTATCTCATTTGAACTTCTCAGCATCCAAGAGAGTTAAGAATCTAACCCTCACTTTCACAAATGAGGGCTTGGCGCACTCACAAGTTGGGAACTTTGTTAGTGTAACTACAAATGCGCATTTTCCTCGTCACAGACTGTGATGATTTAGGAACAATATAGTTGTAGAAGGGAATCTAGTTTCCCCTATCATTAGGATGCCTTGTCTTAGAAACATCGCAATTCTGGTGCCAATGGATTTTTCTTTCTTCTGTCATGTCTTCTTGATTTTAGGAGCTGTCAGTGATTTTTGAAGAACACAAATCTCCAGGGAAAGGAGGGTGTAGAATTGACTTTGCTCCCTCAAGGACTGTCTCCTAGCGTATCCAATAGTTGGAAATTAGGGTTGACATGTATATGGAACCAGGTATGATGGAAGACTTTAGAGTCTCTCAGACTTGAACTTCAATTTTAATGAAACTACTTACTAGCTGTTCCATCTACCACAACAACTCTAAACTTTAGTTTTATCATTAGTGAAGTTCTTAAAGTATTAATGTCTACTGAACAGAACATTAGGAGAATCAGAACAAAATATAGATGTGAAGTGCCTGACATACATATCAAACTATGAAATGAGAGCATGAAGTCTGATTGATACATGTGTACAGAAATGATGAAAATCCTCTCATTTGATGGTTATATTGGGAGGAGTAGCTTGGTAGTGATTAAGTAGTGGTTTCAGTTCTTCTTAAATTTTTCTGTTAACTACCCTGTTCCCTCTCCCTGGTTACTATCTTAAATCACTGTTCAGTCTTCAAAAGTACAAAAAAACAATAACAAAGAAGTACAAGACAGGCATTCAATTCACTATGTCAAAATGATGCTCTACCAGCAATACTGATTTTCACCTCTAGATAAGTCATTTTAATTATGACACAAGTGATATCTCTTTCAGTCACATTTTTCTGTTCTCCATGAATTCACAGAAATCAATGACATTCAGATTAAGAGATCATTCCTTACTTATTAGAAAATATTAGAATTTAATACAGATCATTAGATGAAAAGTTTGATTTTACCCAAATGATGTGCCCTAATGTTTCTCCTCTCTAAATATCTAAATATTGAGTATCTGCAATATTTATAGGGTACTAAAGAATGCTAAAATAAAAAATAGTTGAACACTAAAGTGACAGAAATGGAATGACTTATTTTCTTAAACTTTTAAAAGGTCAATAATTTTAAAACATATCAGAGAGGGCAGAAAACCAACTATTTGGAGACTTGGACGAAATGGGAAAGTGGTGGATAAATAGGAAACATCAACCAAAGTCGATTTTCATTACTGAGGATTTGTATGAATTCTGTATTTGTAAATACAGAATTAAACACTAAAATTTATCTGTGACTCCAAAGTCAATACCCGTGGTTCTTTCTTGGTCTTTGGAGAGTTTGCACAGAGTGGCAGAAAATGCTTGGCCCACCATGCACGTTCGGAAGCAAGGAGAAATTCTGCCTTCTAGTTTCAGATCTCACTCTGTAAACAAACGGCCTTTTTGCGGTCTGTTTAGTGCCACATTTTTCACATTTTTTATATATTTTGTTAGTGAGTGAGATGTTTAAACGGCCCCAAAGCAGAGTGCAAAAGTGTTGTCTAGTGTTCCGATGCGTCTTATAGAAAAATACATGTGTTAGAAAATCTTCCTTCAGGCATGAGTTACAGTGCTGTTGGCCTTGAGTTTAATGTTAATGAATCCACCATATATATTAAATAAGGTATCTATAAACAGAAACACACATAAAACAAAGCTATGTGTTGATCAGTGGATGAAAATGGGACCAGATGCTCGCCGGAACCTACACATGCATTTCCCCAGGAGGAGCAATCCAGTATCGTGGTGACTTTATAGAACATAACTTCCAAGCAAAATGAGAAGTGACCATGTGTGCTATAGCTATTTTACTCTTAGCTTATTTTTGCCATTTTAATTTCCACTTGAATAGCATTCATTCACATTATATTTATTAAAACTCTTCTAAGTTAGATTTTACCAAAAAAAAAAAAAAAGGCTGATGGAAATGGGGAAAAAAGAAGTTAGTTACTAATCTATGAATATAAGATTTTATCTAAGGTATATGCAGTGAAAGATATAAAATAAACAGAAGAAAGGCAGAAATGGACAGCAAAGAGAAAACTACATTCCTACAGCCTTCTGAGGCTCCTTTATTACTTTATCTCACTTGTACCTCCCTGGTAGGTATTTACAAGCATTTCTATTTTCAATTAACACTTAAGCAAAGTGAGGCTTAAAGAGACAAAGTAACATCTTTAAGAGAGCATGAGTGGAGCTCAAAGAGCTGGTATAAGGAAACCTTTTGGCTCACAACGCTTACAGAAATTACTTGAATAAGCTGAAAATATATCTTCCAATGATAATAGATGTCCTTTTGGCCTAAAAAGCCAGTTCCTTAGATAACATTCATTTCCTTCAATGAACACATAACCAGTTGCTGAAGATTATTATTTTGTAAAGAATACTAAAGCCAGAATTTATTTCAAGCTGGAGATGGGTGGTTTCTTAAGCCTTTTATAGTGACAGTCAGAGAACATTAATTCATTAAAATATGTCCCAGATTTACATGTTTACTTTCAAACTTCTTTATTACCAAGTTGTGAAAAATAATTCCCTTAATTCACCTTATAATATTCTAACTTCCCATGTGCTCCATGGTTATTTTGAAACATGACAGATTATGAATATGAACAAAGAGATAGTAAATATAAATATGGATCAGGCACAAGGATCTAAGCTACCTAAACAGGAATGATTTTAAGGTATCGAACAAGCAATTCTCTCACACAATTAGAAAAATGAGAAATATGACTCCACCTATTGCAAACATTCATGGATTCTTAAAAATCTGGCACAGAATAAGTCTTATTTTCCATTTTCTAACAAGTATTAATGGATTAAAATTTCCTGATACTCGTAACAGGCAAAGTTCAAAGACACTGCATTATTTGTAAGAAATAGTGTTTTTGTTTAAATGCTGATACAATTTTCTGTCAGACTATCAATACAACCACAGGTGTGTGGAAGATGTCTAAATTATATGACTTATGAAGAATTTTCTTAATTTAAATTTTAAGTAAAAATTATAATTAGGAATTTTATTTTTATTCTTAAAGATATTGGCCCAAAATTGGTAATGCTACCGATATAATAGTAAATAAACACTGACTCATTTGATAGCATTTTCTTTCCTTGTATTTCTGATCATTTTTTCTTTCTTTTTCCTTATTCCTCCTCCTCTTCCTTGAATACAAATCAAGATCTAAAATATCTTAGACATGATGAGGTCCAAAGACAATGAAGAACAAAGAAGGCCAGTTCATGCAGGTCACTTCATTTCCCCAGGAGAAATCAAACCTTATGGAATTCCAGCCATAGGAAAAGTAACATTTTACTATGCACACTATTCAGAAATACACCCAACTTTACAGCATCCTGCAGAAAAATAAACTTACTTTGGATTTTTAAAAACATTATCCTAGATTGCTATTGATTGCTAAGGGTTTTCCTTGTTGTTATTTGTCTCTTTCTTTTCTTAACTGTGCCTTCCAGGAGATACAAAAGGTGATAGAGTGACTTTTCATTTAAAGATCCTCCTTCTTCGGGTGCCTCGGTGGCTCAGTCGGTTAAGTCTTTGGCTCATGTCATGATCCCAGGGTCTGGGATCGAGTCTTGCACTGGACTCCCTGCTCAGCAGGGAGTCTGCTTCTCCCTCTCCCTCTGCTACTCTTTCTCTCTCTCTCAAATAAATAAAATTAAAAAAAAAATCCTCATATTATTGGGTTTCATGGTTTCTGATGAAGAAAAATAAACAGAATTTTTTTGTCTCAATGCTGAAGCAGAGAATATAATGTCAATATAGAATAATATATGGTGAGAATAATCTATATTTTGTGTACATAAAAGTTACAAATATGTAAAAGAGAGGGCATTATTCTTTCCATATTAATGTTCCTAATTGATTTTTTTTTAAAGTGTCATTGCTGCAACTTAGGGAATGTTTGGTGAAGGAGCACAGTTTTTTTTTTTCCTGTTTGTTTTTAGATTAAAGCACAGATAGTTTTTTTTTTTTTTTTTTTTAATCAGAAAGAAATAGGAAAAGAGAAAAGTGACAGACAAGGGAAAATTTTTAGGAAGTAGTGTTTCACTGAATTTATTCAAAAAGTTATAACCATGAGGCACAGACAAAATTTGATAAAGCACAGATCCTTAAGTATAACTTTTACTGAGTTCCACTAAAAGAGGGAACACACATTTAAAATGGTTATGGTGGACTGAATTCATACTCAGACCACAAACTTCAACACACTCTTGTGTCTCTTATGGAAATAAAAAAGAAGTGAAGGTCAGGCTGGCTGTAGATCAGGAGAAGCTGTCCACATGGCTCACACTGTTAGTCATGAAGAACAGGTGGACCAACAGCTGGCCAAAGACAGACACAAACTAGAATGCAGTGGACAGAAGTCCTGCCAAAAGGAGACTGGAGAAGGATTTCAGAGTCTAAGGTCAAAGGTAAACCAAAAACCCAGTCTTCTCCAAGTCAAATAATAACTGGCAAGGATAGTGATTAATAATAGTATACTAACAGCTGGGGCGCCTGGGTGGCTCAGTTGGTTAAGCGACTGCCTTCGGCTCAGGTCATGATCCTGGAGTCCCGGGATCGAGTCCCGCATCGGGCTCCCGGCTCGGCGGGGAGCCTGCTTCTCCCTCTGACCCTCTCCCCTCTCATGCTGTTTCTCTCTCTCTCTCTCTCAAATAAATAAATAAATAAAATCTTTAAAAAAAATAGTATACTAACAGCAACAATAATAATAACAATATGAGATTTCAGTTACTAAGCATTACCATTGAACACCATGAAGAATGACTTAGTATATAATATTAATGGAGTCTCATATAATATTTAAGTCCCATTCCATGGATAATAAAACTGAGTTTTGGATTTCTTATTCATAGAAGATACACTAGTTACCTGAGGTCTGCTTAATATACACTTTTAGTGCTCCTGACACTGCCATAGAGGGACTCTTATTATCACTCACATTCTAAAGATAACTCAGGCACAGAAAGACCAGTGATTTGAAGTCACACAGCTCATAACTGAAAATCTTGTCATTCAAAACCAGGCAGTTTACCTCCAGAATCTATGTTCTAAACCAGTGGTTCTCAGACTACAGCATGCATCATAATCACCTGGTAAGCACATATTGCTGGGCCCTATACACAGAGTTTCTAATTCAGTTGGTCTGGAGTGGGACCAGAGGGCTTACATTTCTTTTTTAAATTAAAAGAAATTGTTCGGAGTATAGTTGACATACAATATCGTATTTACATTTATAACACATTCCTCAGTGATGCTGATGTTGCTGGTCCGAGGTCCACACTTAGAGAACTACTTCTCTAAACTCCTTCTTGGATATGGGAAGGTCATTTAAATTCTATGTACCTCTCTCTCCGTAAAATATGTAAAATCAATCTTCCTCATAGGATTGTTTTGAAGATTAAATAAGTTACCACAAAACACTGCATCTGACGCACAAGAAATGCTAAGTGCATAGAAAAAAAGATCTTATTGGAAAGCAAGAGTTACAAAAGTAATATATGAATTAGATTGTGATTTTTTTTTTAATTTTTATTTATTTATTTGAGAGAGAGAGAATGAGAGACAGCGAGCACGAGAGGGAAGAGGGTCAGAGGGAGAAGCAGACCCCCTGTCGAGCAGGGAGCCCGATGTGGGACTCGATCCAGGGACTCCAGGATCATGACCCGAGCCGAAGGCAGTTGCTTAAGCACTGAGCCACCCAGGCGCCCCTAGATTGTGATGTTTTAAAGAGCTGGAAAGTAGAAACAGTCATGTCATAAAACCATCATTTTTTTTTTTTTTCAATTCTAAGTAATGCTCACAGGTTTATCCTGTGTCCTTGTATAGGATACAAAACCTTGCTTTGACTTCAAGGTTTTTTTTTTTTTTTTCCTAACTTGTAAATAAGAAAAATTATATCATTAACCACAACACAGGAAGGTTGAAAAGAATAACTTGTAAAATTATTTTATAGCACTTTGTGACAATAATGGAGTATGTAAAAGCTAATGATAAATTCCACCTTCCTCAAAGAACATTGTAAATTTTCAATCTTAGCTGATTTACTGCTAGAGCTAAAGTGCTAAAGTTATAGACAAGAATATTTTTCTTGAAAAATCATCACAGTTAGCCTTTCTCTTTTAATGTGTCATCAATATAATTTATAATTTTCTAATTGTCTAGTATCCTGAGAATACATTCAATTTCCTCACTTTCAAGCACATTGATTATGTAATAAAATTTTGGTGGCTTAAAAATAATAAAAACAGAGACATGAAAAACGTGATAGACCACACATGTTAAAAAATAAGAAAAGGCAAAATCAAATTTGGAGATCTTAGGAAGTTGAAGTATCCCTTTAAATTTTTGAAAACACAGTGAACTTGAAGATGAGTGATCCTTTCTTATTATTTCTTCCTAAGCAATGAAGATTAGCCACATGAACAGACATATCTTTCAGCAGCAATAGCATTAGGGAACATGTGTTTTTAGAAAGAAGAAAGTTAATCTATTGAGGGCAGTTTGAAACTGGTGTGGCCTCATAGACTAGGGTCAGAAGTTTTGAATTTTTTTTTTATTCTTATGTTAATCCCCATACATTACATCATTAGTTTTAGATGTAGTGTTCCATGATTCATAGTTTGTGCATAACACCCAGTGCTCCATACAGAATGTGCCCTCTTTATACCCACCACCAGACTAACCCATCCTCCCACCCCCCTCCCCTCTAGAACCCTGTTTTTCAGAGTCCATCGTCTCTCATGGTTCATCTACCCCTCCGATTTCCCCCCTTTCACTCTTCCCCTCCTGCTATCTTCTTCTTCTTCTTTTTTTTTTTTCTTAACATATATTGCATTATTTGTTTCAGAGGTACAGATCTGAGATTCAACAGTCTTGCACAATTCACAGCGCTCACCATAGCACATACCCTCCCCAATGTCTATCACCCAGTCACCCCATCCCTCCCACCCCCACCACTCCAGCAACCCTCAGTTTGTTTCCTGAGATTAAGAATTCCTCATATCAGTGAGATCATATGATACATGTCTTTCTCTGTTTGACTTATTTCACTCAACATAATACCCTCCAGTTCCATCCACGTCGTTGCAAATGGCAAGATCTCATTCCTTTTGAGGGCTGCATAACATTCCATTGTGTATATATACCACATCTTCTTTATCCATTCATCTGTCGATGGACATCTTGGCTCTTTCCACAGTTTGGCTATTGTGGACATTGCTGCTATAAACACCACCCCATGCTCCTGACTTGTGTGGCCTGGAGCAAGTGACTTGTTTCTTTTGGCATTTAAATGCATCCTTAGGAAAAATGGATAAAGTTACATTAACCTACCACAAATAACTAACTTCATAATTTTTCTGAACTACATCAGCAAGCCCATCCTAGCTATTAGGAACTTCACGTATCTTTTCTGTTATCGTAAACATTTGGCAGAAACTTTGTTGAAAGCCAATGTGAAATGAGACCAATAATGAAGAGAGCTTCCACCCAGTTAAAATTACTAACAAAACATACTTGTAGCCTAATGGAATCACACTGTTTTAAAACAAAATCCTATCAGTTTATCTGTTGTTCTTTTTTCAAACTTAAAGCCAAGATCATCTCAGAAACTGTTAGCATTATGTTATAAAATTTTAAGTCTTTGTTTAGTTCCCATTTATTTTCAGCATTTATTATTATTATTATTTGCAGTTTTCAAAAAAAATTAAAAAGTAAGTCCAAGTTTAAGTAGAAATAAAACAATGATCGATTCTGTGTTGTGAGAATATACCAGGACAGCCTTCATAAAGTTATTTTTAAAAACTTAACTGACTAAAAAGCAAAATCTCCTTATGAAGTCTTTACTTTGAATATACCTTCTTCCAGCATGAAGGACTTTTAATGCTCATTTAGTAACATCCTTTCTTTGCGATTCTGCTTCCCGGCTACCAGGGAGAACAGCAGGACTGTGACTTGCAAGTGTCAGTCAGTGGTGCCCAAGCCTTTCTTTTTAAATGAGAATAGGATTCCAGATTGAATAAATCAAGTTTCTCCCTCTCTGCCTGAGAGAGTAACATCTGAATTAGCCACAGTGTAAAATAACCAAGGATAATTAATTATATGCTTTGAGTCAACCCTCATTCACTTCCAGTTCAAGTACACAGACATCTTTTTTTTAATGTAGTTACAAAGAAAATGACAATGATGCTATCGTCTTATATTTCTTGAAGGTTTTGCCATTATCTATTCTAACTTGTATAAAATAATCTTTGGTAAAATAAGCTAACTTCACCCACTAGCCTGATTAGTTACTCGTCAGCTTCTGTTACATGTTTTACTGCATTTTCTTTCTACCTGTGTCTTAGAAAGAGGGATTTCTCTTCATCCAGTGGGCTTATACTCGACAAATTTCCTTATATTCTCTGAGAAAAAACACACCCAGGCAGAAGATGAGAAGAAATGGTAAGCAACATGAGACAGTTTCAATTTTTTAAATGAAATCCTATTTTGAATCTTTTTTAAAGGTCACTAGCTTCCAAAGGTCTTAGCCCTTTCAAGGATGGATAAGTAAATCTCTGTTTCTGAAGAAAAAATGTGTTAGAACATATTAAAACAAGAAAATATCACTTCATATTTGTAAATGACCATATTTTTCATTGTTAAATTTTCTTCTAGTCTACTCTTGTCTTTGAGTTTATTTACTTTTAATGATGCACCTTTTAATAAAACCAATTTTTTATAATCATAACAGTAATATAATAATTACACTGATCAAGAGAGAAACACACAAAAAATATAAAGAAATCTAAAGTATAAAAAAATGAAGAAAAATTTAATCACTCTTAATGATTGAATATGCTAATGGCTTAAGAAAAGTTATATCCTCAGGATTGGAAGAAAATTAAGAGGTCTTTTATAAACATTTAGATGTAAAAACTGAGACTCTTTTGTCAAAATCTATAAAAGTCATTGAAGTTCATTGACTTAGGTGTGCTACAATTGAATTTAAATCCTCAGTTGAATATTAACACACCTAAAATATGAGACAGAACTTATAAAAATCATTCTAATATGAATACATTCAGATTAAGCTAGATGGGAACTAAACTGGTTTCAATAAGGCAAGAGTTTCCAGGGCACATGACTGCTACATGATGTAGCAATTAGGAGTAGCTCTAAGGAGTCCGTTGCCCTGGGTTCAAATCCCATCTGCTTCACTTAGTAACTATGACCTAGGACAAGTGATGTAAACTCTAGGTCTACTTTCCTTCTCTGTAAAGTGGAATTAATAATAAAAATAATTTCATACGTTTTTGAATATTAAATGAGTCCACACTTTATGTTGTTTTCATTGTTGTTAAATGACTTTGGAGTGCCTTTCTTTGCAGCACTTTGCTCATCTGGAGTACCTTGGGATCCAGGAGCTAGAGTTGGGAGTAAACCCAGGAATTTAAATGTGTTTAGGTATCTTCTGCCGGTGTCCATCAGACTGGAAAATCCTGAGTCACAAGTTCTCAAACAAACTTCCAGCTCAAATCTGGAAAACTTCCTCAGAAACAAGAAACTGAATTCCCCTGTGTACATTCTCACGGTAACTTCTTTCTACTCTCACGTTCACCTGAAGCAGAGGAACTTTGCCATGGAGAAGACGGGTGAAAGAAACAGGTTGCCCAGTTGTCCAACCATTCCTCACTCTTAGGACCTGACTTTTAGAGTGTGCTAGGTTTCATAATCACCAAAGAAGCAAAACACTGCTTAATCCTTGACCTCAGCATTTATTTCTACTATACTTTTCCCTAAGATAATAATATCAGCAAATAAAGGGATTTATCAAGAACTGGATGTTATTTCTTAAAAAGGAAGGGCATCGTTTTACCTATTTGACCCCAAATGAGAACATGAATTAATTAAATAATAAAAGCCATATCACATTGTACTTTCTACATTTCCCAAAAAGCATTTCATGAAACAATGGTGCATCAGGATGTTTACAAAGATTATTAAAATAAGTCTTTAGAGGGACATTTTCTTCAGAAAATAAAATATCTATTCTGTAGAACTATTCAGAGCTGTTACCTCAATTGATGTGCTTAATGAAAGTGAATGTGTGAGGGACAATACTGAAAACAATATTTCCCAAAATTATTTGGCCTGGGATTCCCCATTTTTTCCTCCTGTAACTCTAAAGGATTAATGTTCTTTATGACACCAGTTTTGGGAAATTTAGCTTTCCATAAATGGTTACTTAAAAACAAAGAGGACTTTGGTGCATTTTTCATTTATTACAGTTACAATTTTGGAGATGCATTTACACTAAGAAAATTATGATACTAACAAAAGTTAAAGTAGACCAAAGAATAGTCTATTAATGCTGAGAATTTTTAAACTTTAATCAATTTCCAAAAGATATTTTAATAATTTAGAATTCCTCAGTTCCATCCAAATCTTGAAATTATCAAAAGCATAAGAGTCGATTTCCACTACATCAGTATTCTTAATGACTCGTTGGAACTTTAACATGGAATCAGGCATTTTGGGTATGACATTATTCTAACTTCCAAAGTGAAAAGCCATGTTGTTTTCTTTGAAGATAGAATTTCAATTCTGCTTTTATTCATTAATTCAATAAGTATTTCTTGAGATCTTAGTATGC
The DNA here is from genome assembly GCF_002201575.2 of Neomonachus schauinslandi. Taxonomy (NCBI): domain Eukaryota; kingdom Metazoa; phylum Chordata; class Mammalia; order Carnivora; family Phocidae; genus Neomonachus; species Neomonachus schauinslandi. The sequence goes on along the minus strand of NC_058403.1, from coordinate 40,478,455 downwards.
CACGCATGGATATTTGCTTTGGGGATGTAACAGCAAATAAGACATACTGGTTCTGTCTGCTCTCATAGTTTTCATCCGACTTGGATGAAACAAACATTATCAAATTTATTTCAGAAATTACTTAACTGTAATAAGTACTGGTAAGCAAAGGTGCATGTGATGATGAATATTATGTGTCAACTTGACTGGACCAAGGGATTCCAGACATCTGGTTAAATATTGTTTCTGGGTGTGTTTGTGGGGTCTTTCCAGAAGAGATAAGCCTTTGAATTGGTGGACTGAGTAAGGCAGAAAGCCCTTCCCAATGTGGGTGGGCACCATCCAATCCACTGAGGGCCCCAGTAGACCCAAAATATGAAGGAAGGTTGAATTCTCTCTCTCGTCCTGACTGCTTAGCTGAGAAATGGATCTTCTCTTGTGAGACTCGAATATACACGATTGGCATGTCTGGTTCTCAGGCCTCTGGACTCAGACTGGAATTTAAGCCACCAGCTTTCCTGGGGCTCCAGTTGATAAATGACAGATTGTGGGACTTTTCCATCTCCATAATTATGTATCTCCATATACAAGAATAGGTTTGTATTTAACAATGATTATATGTTCTGTTTCTCTGGAGAACCCTCACTAGTAGAGTGCAGATGAGTGTTAATATGGAAATTTATAACAAAGGGACCTCATCTACTTAAGAAATTTAAATTAAATAGGTAAACCAAGACTAAAAGATAAGTAGGATTTTATAAAGAAAGGGGCAGTATAGATGTGGGAGTTGATGAGGAAGGGAACATAGAGCAGTGCTGACATCTGTGGGCCTTTAGAATTGTGCATCAAGCCACAGAGGAATATTTTCAGGCCTTGAAACCTAATGGAATTTGCCCTCCTGGAATTCAGACTTGCTTGGGACAAATGACCCCTTTATTCCTTCCATTTTCTCCCTATGAGAATGGGAATGTCTATCCTATGCCAGTCCCACTGCTATATTTTGGAAACAGATGACTAATTTTTTTAGTTTCACAGGTATACAGATGAAGAAGATTTTGTTCCTAGATATGTCATAGGCAGAGTCATTCATACTTGATTTAAATGATGAGACTTCAAATTTCTTGAGTCTATGATATTTAGATGAGATTTTAATTTAGAGCTGATGCTAGAATGGATTAGGTTTTGAGAATGTTGGAATGGGGTAAATGTATTTTGTACATGGGATGGATATAAATTTGGGGGCCATAGGGCAGACTATTGCATCCTCCCAAATTAATAGCATCCCCCCAAAGTTAATACACACTGGAACTTCAGAATGTAACCTTATTTGGAAATAGGGTTTATGCGGATGTAATTAGTTTAGATGAGGGCTTGTCTTAATACTGGATAAGGATGGGCCTTAAATCTAATGAGTGGTGGCCTTAGAACCTGCTCATGGAAGACACACACAGGGAAGAAGTCCATGTGAAGACAGAGGCAGAAATTGGCAGTGACACAGCTACCAGCTAAGCAGTGTCAAAAATTGCTGGCAAATGCCTGATGCTAGGGAAAGATTCTTCCCTAGAAGCTTCCAAAGGAGCGGGGCCTTGCCAATACCTTGATTTCACACCGCTCATCTCCAGAACTGTGAGAGAGTATTTTCTGTTGTCTTAAGCCACCCAATTTTGTAGTTACCTGCCACAGCAGCTCTAGGAATTAATTCAGCTTCTCACCAAAGTAAATACCATGAGACATTTTTGTTTGCATCACTATGCATACCGATTACAGAGGTCTGTAAAGAGGCAGCGTTGAATTTCCTAGTTAGGTAGGTTAGGTAAATATAAATATGACAGTTTCTTCTGAGGCTAGTTAATATTATTACTTGGTTCTTTCCAGTGGAACTAAAATTGTAACTTTGTAATATTGCATGTTTTATGCTTTACCTTTGGATATAGGTATTCAATAAGGTAAATAAATAATATCAGTAGGTATATTAAGGACAATGCTATAATATCATATTATCTATTATTATGCTATATCTAAAATAATAATACTATTATAGACAATGTTATAATTAATGTGTGTGTTTATATGTATATGTCAGTATCTGTGTGGTTTGAAAGTTAAAGGTCACACAACTCTCTAAATAACTACTTAAAAATATAAAATGGCTGAAAATGACTTTCGAGGAACAATGTGAATATAATCTACCAGTGTTATGAATAAATTAATATCTGATGCTTGTAGTTAACATTTGTTTAAATAATTATTTCCTAGGTATATATATTTACACAAATAGCATGTGGAAATCAGTTTTGTCAAAGATACATTTATTTAAAAAAATATATTTATTTTGGGAACGCCTGGGTGGCTCCATCAGTTAAGTGGCCGATTCTTGGTTTTGGCTCAGGTGGTGATCTCAGGGTCATTATATCGACCCCAACATCCAGCTCTGCGCTCAGCAGAGTCTGCTTGAGACTCTCCTTTTCACTTTGCCCCTCCCTGCCTCTCTAAAATAAATAAATAACATCTTTTAAAAATATATTTATTTTGATCACCTATCATATACAAATCCTGTGCTAAGTGCATACAGGCTAGTGGGAAAGAAATGATCCACACAATTTAAAAAATGCATATAAAACAATAAGTTCTCTGTAGGGTGTGGTCATGGAGAAGAACAAATAAGCATATTTTCAATCCAGTGGTCAGGGCACAGCCCTCTGAGCATATGACTTTTAATTGAAGGCTGAAGTAGTAAAAGGAGCAGAACATACAAAGAGCAAAGCAAGAGGTTAGCATTATGTTGGAAAACACTGCATGTGTAAAGATAGCTTAAGCAATGAATTACCTTTCCAAACACATCAAGAGGAAAGAATATGCAAATGCTAACATCACAAAATCAAATAATTCTAAAATTACAAAATGTAAAGCCATCTTAGGCAGACTTCCACCCAAGAGTGTCCACATAGGCTTTTGAAGACTGAGTCTGAAAACAAACACCATCACTGGTTTCAGTCCATCTGATCATCCACTAGCAAACCCTGCTGGAAATTAAATGGCATGTGAAGAGGAGCAAGTTCAGCCAGCAAGCCGGTGTCCTTTGTTGGAGTAAAACTCCACAGAAAGAAATGTTGGAAAGAATGGATGACAGCAGGACCCCTAAGCAGCTGCTATGTACTGAGCAGTAGCAGGACAGCCTCAAAGATTTCACTGGAACCGCGCTGGGCGCCCACAGAGTCCTAACGGGAAACAATGGCAAATAGCAGCCCTTCATGAATCAGCCTGGTGTGGAAGTCAGCACAGAGGGAGATTCTGACTGTGTGCAAAACAAAAAGGCAAAGAAAGAGGTAATATTATGTTCTGTCAATAGTGCCTGCAGCAGCAATCCAAAGCGTGTTATTTCCTTGTTTCTTGTTGGAGCTTTCAGTCAATCTTATACCTACAAAGTGGTCAGAAACAGCATTTTCTTGAAATAAAGTATGTTCCACTTCTCACATAGAAACTTCCAGCACAGAACTTCCTCGATGTATGCTGGAGTTACATCCCAATTAACCCATTGTCCGTTGAAAATATAAGTCAAAATGCATTTAATACACCTAACCTACCAAAATCATAGCATCATGCCTTAAACGTGCTCAGAACACTGACACTAGCCTCCAATAGGGCAAAATCATCTACTGCAAAGCCTACTTTATAATAAAGTGTTGAACATCTTAGGCAATTTATTGAATGCTGTACTGAAAATGGGAAACCGAGTGGTTGTCTGGGCACAGAATGCTTGTATCAGCAGTTTACCCTCGTGATCACGCGGCTGACTAGGAGCTGAGGCTCCCAGCTACCACAGCCCAGCATCACCAGAGAGTATAACACCATATCATCACCCTGGAAATAGATGAAACTTCAAATTTTGAAGTACAGTTTCTACTAAATGTGTATCCCTTTCAGACCATCATAAAGTCAAAGAATTGTAAGTTGAACCACTGTAAGTCGGTGAACCATTTGCTAGTTAATTCAACACTTAAATAAGAATACCTACTATGCCCCAAGCATTTTTTTAGCCACTTGGTATCATCTATAAACCAAATAAATATTCGTTGCATCTTTCCTTCTAGTCAGACAGACAATAAACATAATGGTTAAGAAAATCATTATGTTAATAAAAAGTGATAGGCAGGCTGGAAAAAAAAATAAGTCAAATAAAGTAAGAGGATTGGGAAGTTCTTTGGAGCAGTTGCATGTAGTAGTATTGAAGGTCACTATACTTGATATTTATTCAACAATTGCAGGTTAGTGACAAAATAGTGATGACTCTCCCCTTTCCTATCCGGCTCTTCCTACCCCATGTAATATCGTTCAGGCAATAGACTAATCCACTTCAACTCAAGTTACTGACTGATGTTTAAAGACATGGCTTCCCTATAAGAAAGCTTTAATTTTAGTTCAGAATTGAGATATCTTATCAGTTCTGCTGGGGTGTGAAGCCTCCAGCTCTTCTGGCCATTAGCAAGTAAAGGACATTTATAAAAGGGGTATTCACACTTTGAAAGATGGTCTAAAAATATTAAATGCTGCCAATACACTGGTCCTTCAAAAGTTTTGCTTTACTTAAATAGAGCTGATGCTATTTGAATAGGAAATTTTAAACTGAGCAACAACTTTTAGGATTCACTATACATACAATTGTAAATATATTATCCATTATATAGCACCTCTTATTATTTAGGGTGAATGTAACATCAAACAAGGAAATAGTATTAATCATAAAACTAAATATATAAAAATCATTCTCTATTTGATCAGTGCAGAGAAGAGTGATTTCAGGCATATATTATCTGCTGACACTGACTTTTTAACAAGCAAAACAAATTCCAAGGTATGTTTCTAAAACTTTTTAATTAGAGCTTATAAAAATGTCCATTGTTATTAAGCACAGGGTCTAAATGTGAATTAAAGAGGTTATTTTAGTGTGGGGAAACATGAATTCATAAGACTAAAAGAAAAGTAAAAATATTGTTCATCACTTTCTAGTACTGTTTTCTATCAAATTGTGAAGGATCAATCTTCAAAACAAATGGCTATATTTGATATTATTTATGAGGGTGCTAATTAAGAAGGTTGAACATTCTATTGTTTTCTGTGATTTTTTTCCACTAAAATTTATAGTATATTTAGAACATGGAATAGAAGCAGGTAGTTCAACTCCACAATGTAAGACCACAAGCTCCCCATATCATGTACTTTTGCTATGTTAAAAAAACAAAACAAAACTCATCCTATTTTCTTCTATTTCAAGTAAACTCACCACAAACTATAATTTCAAATCAGATTTTTTAATATTGCATTTATCTTTAGCCATAAACTTCCTTATTAGTTAACTCAATTTGGTGTTTAAGCCAATATGAAATGAAGTTGGAGTTTTAGATTATTTACAGACCTAGGCATCTCCCTAAATTGTTCCTATTTGCTTAAAATAATATGTTAAAGTTTACATTTTTGCAAGAAATTGACAATTGATCTTGATCTCTTTTGTGAGTATAGCTTTCTAAAAAAAACATGTGCATGCACTTTAAAGTTCAAACTGTAATACTTGTCTACATAGAAACTAAGAGAACAGAGGAGTGTTCTAATGATTAAAGGCTGGTTTAAGCCAGGCATATTTTTGAGAACTTTTATTTTAAAAGAAAGTGTAACTTTGAGGTGGGGAGGAGGGCATGGTGTGGGTGTGAATTTTATGTATCTTTCAATTTTGTAAATCCATTCTTTTCAAAGAAAACCTCAAGAGTTCCTCAAATATAAGTGTATTGTATGTCTCAGTTATGTACTTGAGGGATTTTATCCCTAAAGTGAGGTATAGTTAGCCATTGGAAAAAGAAAAAAAGGGATAAAATACTATAGCATATAATTTATAGTTATTAACAGGGAAAACTTTGCTTTTTTTTTTTTAATGTAAACCTATAACTCCTGCTGGGATCAGAAGTATCATTTGCAGAACTCTTTTAACCAGTGTTTCACCTCTCCACTTGTCAATGCGTAAATCTTTTTCTATTGCCTGGAATAACTAAATGACATCTGGCAATGGGGAATGACTAAGTTGAGGGCAGGGAAAAGGAGAGTCAGTTTAAAGCAAACCAGTTAGAAGAACTAAATTCTATCAATGTCCTCCCTAAACTAAGTTGATGTTTTATACTATTACCTTAAAGGAAAAGATATATGTTATAATATACATATATAATATATATAATATATATTCTGCAAACTGTATTGTACCTGCTATTGATATCTATTAAGGTAAAAGCATTACAAACTTGAAGAATATTTGTAAAATATGAATAGACAAAAGTTCAATGTTTCCTTGTTATTAGGAACTTATAAAAAGTATCCATTTTTTTTAAATGCTGAAGGAGAAACTGGCAAACAAAATATGAATTTTTTTTAACCAAATGTATTTTGCATCTGTATTCCACTTGAGGATTTTCTATTTTAACACCAATAGCCAAAAATATAAAATGTTCTCTCTTGTTCTGGAATTTAGTCTAGCATTATATATGTTTAAATATGGTCCAAACTAGTCCTAGAATTCAACATTTCTAAAAGAATTCAATGAAACATTAATTATCATTGTTCTTGGCAAGCATATGTGGAAATTTGGAAATGGTGTACAGTATGAGAAATATATGGAATCATATTTACTCTGCAGATATTTCATATTTCTTTTTAAAAGAACTGTTCCTCTATGACATGTTTTTGCTCTATTATTTATTATTCCTGAATAGAATATCTATAGAAATTAAGACCCAAAGGATAATCCATGATTTTCTCTCCCTTAGGCTGTATATGCCATAATTATTTTTATCCATTTCCATATGCTCCATTTCAAAAGACAAAACAAAATGCTGTCATCAACAGGAGAACATACATAACATATTTAAATAGAGATATCCTAAGATACTTGGAATGATAAAATGCCCCCAATATGTTTTTCTATTAAACAGAGTATATATGGCTAAAATGTTAATCAATTTGAATTTTTTCATCCCCATACAACAGTATCATGGAGTAAAGCAATGTATCAATGGACTAATTTACTCTATATAAGACAAATTGACAAAAATTAAAATTGCTATTAAAATAAAAATGGCGGGGCGCCTGGGTGGCTCAGTCATTAAGCGTCTGCCTTCGGCTCAGGTCATGATCCCGGGGTCCTGGGATCGAGCCCCGCGTCGGGCTCCCTGCTCTGTGGGAAGCCTGCTTCTCCCTCTCCTGCTTCTCCCTCTCCCACTCCCCCTGCTTGTGTTCCCTCTCTCACTGTGTCTCTCTGTCAAATAAATAAAATCTTTAAAATAAAATAAAATGGTATTTGAGTATTACTGTGAATTATACTCGATTGTTTAACATATTTATCTTTATAATTATGGGAGAGTAAAAAGAGCATGGGCTCAGTAATCAGATTGATTTGTGTTTAAATCAGGTTGTACCCTTTGCTGATTATGTTACCGTGGAGAAATTATTTAATGTCTCTGAATTATGGTTCTAACTCTATTTATTAGATTTATATCACCTACCTTCAAGGCTGAGATATTATGAAAAACATATCTAACACATAATCTGCCTTCATAAATTTCAGTCACCTTTCTTATATATCATTTTTAATGTTTATATATGATAAATTAATTTGGCCTAGATTGTTTCTGTGATTGAAATATTTATCACTTTCTATAGGTTATTATATTAGTTTTCCTCTTTAAAGAAATAACCATAATCTATTTGAAAAGTAAAAAACCAAAATCCTGAAAAGAAGTGTGTTCCCATAGGTTCTGATTCAAGAGAGTTTGTTTGTTTTTATCTTTTGTTTCTCTTTGTAAAAAAGAAAAACTAAAAAACAAAAAAGCCCAAGCATTTGACTAGACTATGGCAAGAGAAGTTCAGTATGGCCCAATAATTAGACAGTCAATTTTATTTTATTTTATTTAAAGATTTTATTTATTCATTTGAGAAAGAGAGAGACAGAGGGAGTGCAAGCAGGGGGAGGGGCAGAGGGAGAAGGAGAAGCAGATTCCCTGCTGAGCTGGGAGCCCAACGCTGGGCTCCATCCCAGGACCTGGAGATCATGACATGAGCTGAAGGCAGAGGCTTAACCATTTGAGCCACCCTGGTGCCCCCAAATTTATTTTAAAACTAAGAAAGTTGATTGATTTTATCCAAAACCAAAATTTTGGATACTGAACTTCTGAAGAGTTTCAAATTTTCAAGAGCATAATCATTATACATGATTTTTTATGTCTAACTGCTTAGAGCTAAGGCTGACCTTTTTGTTTCATGGTCCCAAACAACTAAGTCTACATTTCATGTTTCTAACAATTCTATGAAAGATTGTTGCTAATATTCACTAATTGCAGCCACATGAGAAGGTCTGGAGAGCTCACTTAGATGAAAATGACCGATCCTTGTCAAATTTGCGGTCTCATAGAAGGATATCACTAAGAATTCATTGGTTGAAATTTTACCACCAGAGGGATTCAGTTGAGGCTTCACACAGAAATGGTATTAGAGACAAACACGGAGGGAAAAAAATGGTAGTAGTTTTACATCCAGAAGCCATCCCAAGAAAGAGGGTAAGAGAAAAGAGTCTGAGTAACAGGCAATGATAAGATAGCTTTGGACCTTTTAAGCAAATTCTGATGTAGTTAGTATATCTAGTTTGTGGAACTCACTGGAACCTCCAGCTTGGTTTAAGCATTAGGTTAATACAGGATATCAGCAGCAATAAGAACAGAAGGTAACTGAGACTAGATTCTTGAAAGCCTGGTTGAGGAATCTCGGATTCGATGGAATACCCTGAGGACTTAAGGAAGTAATATGACTAGACTCACAAATTAGGGAAATTAATTTTGCAGTTCTTCCTAGGGTAGGTAAAGGTAGGGAGACATAAAAGACAAAGAAACAAAAAACAAAACACACACACACACACAAAAACGAACACCCAAACTAAACCAAAACAAAAAACGAAAACCACAATTTGTAATACCTTGCTAATACATGTGAGAATTACTGAAGTCCTAAAACAGTGTGGAAAATACCCAGATTAACCAATAAATATGAAGGGAAGAATCAACTGAATAAACGTGTGAGGGTAGTTACATCGATAAAGTTTCTCTGGTTCTCGGCAAGAAGCAAAAGAGCTTTTTTAATACAGGAAAGTGGCTCAGGGGAGCTGATTTTGTAGGGAGGATGTTCCTTTTGGTTTTGAATAAAATCAATCAACTTTCTTGGTTTTAAAATAAAATTACCATATTCAGAAATGTAGTACTAGAACTATGGAACCTCAATTAAAAAACATTAAAAACTGGAAATTGTTGGTAATATTGGATAGCCAAGAATGGACTCGAATGAACAACGTTGGTTGCTATATCAGCACTCCTCCTCATCTTACTTTCTAACATGACCTTAAGTATCCATGATCCATCCTCCTCTCCTTTGCAGTCATAACCCTCAGAGCAAGCTGACTGTACCACAGCTTTAGGGATGGAGGGTGATTCTTTCAGGACAGTGAATGAGTGTGTGACTTGATTCTAAATGGTAAAGCATTGTATAGTCAGCTGAGAGAAGTCTGGGGAAAAAAAATATCCCCTCTCCTCAGAGAAAACCTAGGAAGACAATCTCTCTTCTGGATATAATGCCTGGAATTGCCACAACCAAATTAACTACCAGCCCCCAATGATGAAACTGCAGGGATTATGGCAGAGCAAAGAAAGAATCTCGGTTCATTATGATATTTGTGATTTCAGATAACAATATATCCTGAAACACATCCTACCTCTGCACCTCCTGCCATGTAAACCTAGATACATTTTCCTGATTTTTTTCTGCTGGTTCAACTAGGGGTATCTATTATTATACCCAAAGGCAATTCCCGCTGCTAAAGACATTTAAAAAGATTTTCTATGTCAAAGGGCCAAAGGGAAATAAAAATGGGAACAGAATACTGGCAATGGAAGTTCCTGCTTTAAATTGGGAAGAATAGTCATGTAGATCCATATTGTGGAGATTAGAAAGGGACCAGGGGTGATAAATCACAGAGCTGTAGAAAGGCAGACTTTCTAGAATAAGTCTGGCGAGCAACAGAGCACTTGCTTCAGAGAGATCAGGGAAGATGAGAATTGAAAAAGAAGGTCATTAATTTGGAACCTGGAAGGCTCATGTTGTGAACTCCAAGAACATCATTTCCACACGGTACCACACACACAAAAAAATGGGCAGGGATTTTATGATGAAAAAGTACAGACAACATATGCTGCAATTCATTAAGCAAATTTTGATTTCCTTATTAATTTAGATTAAGGAAAGGAAATAAATAGGGTAACTTGAGAAGATATATTGAGAAAGTATTTTTGTTTGTGTTTTGTTTTAATTGGGAAGACATAGGTATGTTCAAGTAAAAGAAGGATACATTAAAGCCAGGTACCATAAACAATAGACAGTTGACATAAAATAATTGAAAATTACTTCAAGCATCTGTGTTCCCCAAGGCTCCTTGCATTAGCATTGTCTTTATTTTCAGTCTCTATGGGCAACCTCATCCACTCTTTGGTTTTTAGCTGTACCTATTATTGATGAATTTCACAAATCCATATGTCAATTGTGTCTTTAGCAATGAAATTTAGACTCAGATTTTAAGTTTGCTTAATAGTTATACTCAGATGTCCTGCAATGACTGAGTACAAAGTGCCCCAAACTGAACTCATCACTCTTTTCACAGTCCTGTATTTTCCCCACACTTCCTATTTCTTATCAGAAAACTGGGTCACCTAGATTTCTCTCTCCCTTAGGTAAACTATTTCCATGGATTTCAGATCATGTGTACTTTTGGGGTGTGTTACTTTCTTCAGTTTTATAAAACTGGTCCAGGAAAAGGCCATCACTACTTCTTGAATGGGCAACTATAACAGCCTCCATCTTCATATCTCTAATTTTACTTCCATCACCAAGATCTATGTCAGTTGTTTATTTCAGGACATTCAAAACTAACCCCTCACACACATACCAGAAAGCACCTTCCCAGACACAGATTTACAAAAAGTTCCTAGGATAGTATAAGAGATACTATATTACCTGTCCCTGGCTGTATCTCAGATAACACTTTCCATCCCTGCCTGCACCCTTATATTTCAGCAATACCAAAATATTTGCCATCCTGCTCACATCCTACTTATTTCTTCCCTTCAGAACTTTGTCATGACACTTTGTCTTATTTCAGATTCCTTTATCCATTTCACCTTTTATGTGCCTAATTATCTCCTAATAATTCTTCAAGTTCCACCTTGAGTTTATTTGCTCTTTAAAATCATCTTCTATCCCCACAAGTTGGGCTGAGTCTTTTCCAGTCTTAGAGGATGATGTCCATTAATCTCTACTGCCTTGAATTAATTTCTTTGACTTGACTTCTTCCTATTGTTTATATCCTAAACATGGAGCTGTTGGGAATAATAACTGTGACTTACTTACATTTGCAATTATCCTCAGTATCTAGAAAAGTACTGGTGCAGAGTAGATATTCAATAAATACTTGTTGATTGGTGCTGAATACTTTTTTTTTTTTTTTTTTTTTTTTTTTAAAAGATTTTATTTATTTATTTGAGACAGAGAGAATGAGATACAGAGAGCATGAGAGGGAGGAGGGTCAGAGGGAGAAGCAGACCCCCTGCTGAGCAGGGAGCCCGATGTGGGACTCGATCCCGGGACTCCAGGATCATGACCTGAGCCGAAGGCAGTCGCTTAACCAACTGAGCCACCCAGGCGCCCTGAATACTTTTTTTTTAAAGATTTTATTTATTTATTTGAGAGAGAGAGAATGAGAGAGAGAGAGAGAGCACATGAGAGGTGGGAGGCTCAGAGGGAGAAGCAGACTCCCTGCTGAGCAGGGAGCCCGATGCGGGACTCGATCCCGGGAGTCCAGGATCATGACCTGAGCCGAAGGCAGTCGCTTAACCAACTGAGCCACCCAGGTGCCCCTGAATACTTTTTTTTAAAGATTTTATTTATTTATTCATGAGAGACAGAGAGAGAGGCAGAGGGAGAAGCAGGCTCCCAAGGAGAAGGGAGCCCGATACGGGACTCGATCCCAGGACTCTGGAATCATGACCTGAGCCGAAGGCAGACGCTTAACCATCTGAGCCACCCAGGCACCCGATGCTGAATACTTCTATTAAGAGATCAAATCAACAAATACCATATATACTATATCTGTATCTATCTATTATCTATCTATCTATCTATCATCTATCTCAGATATATCAAGCATCAGTAAGAAGTCCAGTCCTAGGACAAGAACTTCAATTTGATATTGTCAAGCAAGAAAATCCACTCTTGGGCGCCTGGGTGGCTCAGTCGTTAAGCGTCTGCCTTCAGCTCAGGTCATGATCCCAGGGTCCTGGGATCGAGTCCCACATCGGGCTTCCCGCTCTGCGGGAAGCCTGCTTCTCCCTCTCCCACTCCCCCTGCTTGTGTTCCTGCTCTCGCTATGTCTCTCTCTGTTAAATAAATAAATAAAATCTTTAAAAAAAAAAAAAAAAAAAGAAAATCCACTCTTCCAAATAACATTAAACTGACATTACTTTCTGATGATTTCAAAGGTAATAAAGGGCAAAATGAATAAATCATTAAAATGTTAGCCGTGAATTTTGAAAAAGCCCAGACTCTTCCTTATTAAAACTCATATTTAACTTTCTTAGAAGCTATTCAAATTTCTGTCAAAGAAAAGTGATTGAAAGTATGTCCACTGTATCATAGGAAGTGCAGGGTGACAACTGTCATGCAGTATATTCATACATAAAATAATTGAGCTGCCTTAGCCCATGGAAATGATGGCAACGTCATTGTGTCCCCTGCAAGCTCTTTGACACAACCTAGCGGGAGAGGCAAAGAATTAGGCCAGCAGGGGACCAGATCTATTCAATAGAGGATCATGGTATAAACAGCTATGTCCTATATCACATTAAAGGGATGTCGGAGCCATCAAAATGTTACTCCAGCTTCCAAAAAAAAAAAAATAGTTTCATCAGAAAATGAAAAATTTCGAGTTCATACTTTATTTTCTTTCAAAAAATTAAAACACATAATTAGTTCATAATAGGAGCTAAATGAGTTGTAAAAGTTTATTATATAGTTTGCTGAGATGATTTCTTTAAGCTTCTGAGTATCTACAATACTATTTACCCCATTATAAAATAAAACATAAACTTAAAAATCTCATAACTGCATTGGAAGTTTTTATCGGGACTTTTAGCTCAGTTGATGTTTCTCAGCCATGTTAAAATCTTCAGAATAACATGGTCTAAAATGCAGACGATGACATGATTGTAAATAACAATCCCACATCATGTGTGAAAGTTATGTCACTGTCTTAAAGGGTTTCCCTTTAAAGAGTCAGTATTTCTATGGTTTAAGTTGAGCATATCAGTCACACAACATGAGAGAAAAGTAAAGAGAGGCTGGGATTTTAGTCTACCCCTTCAGTAAAAGGCTTTTTCCCGTATCCAACTGTGGGTCTAATTTATTCTCCTGGGAGTCCCCATTCTAGTATTTCTAAATGATCTTGTATATTGCAGGGTCTTAAGTAACCTTAGTATGCTCTTACTTTTACGTCATAGGCAAGGAATTAGAAAGCTGTCCTTGTACAATTTGACCCACTTCCCTAAAGACTTTTTAACCTGAAGCAAAATCCACTTAACCAGCCAAGGCTAGCACTCTGATAACAGTAGCTGCCAGCTAGACGGCCGGTTCCATGATGTACACAGGCATCCACATTGACTCCAGACGATCCTGAGACATCAGATTTAATTCACACTTCAGAAAAGGTGTTACAGATTAGTCTTGTCCATTGCAGGAGGATTTTTCACAATTATGAGAGTCAACTGGATTTTTAGATTAGTTCTATCTCACCAGAACCATCAACATAAAGAACCTTATATTTTTTCTTTCCCTTTCCATTTCATTATTTTTCAAGGTAAAAATAACCTCTTGGCAATGTACAAATATTACTCTTTAATATCTACAACATCAACCATTTTATTTACAAGATACAGAAAGGTTTTTATAAGGTTTGATTATATAATAGATATGAAAATACCACAATGCTATAAGATTATTAACTACGAAATGCTTCAAAAGATAAGTAAAACTCTCTTTTCTTTCTGTCTTTCCTTCAAATATCGTTCAGTTAATTACATATCTGGATACTCTAGAATGTATTAATATAATAGCTTTAAGTTTATCTCCAGGATAAGGATATAAAGGATGTATGAATTTTTAATGTAACTTCAAGTCTTAAAAAAAGACCAAGTGTATACAAATTATTACTAGGTTTGGCATGATCTGTGATATTTATCTTTAAAAAAACAATGAAATGAAGGTGAATTAAAACCATTACAGACACTGATCTTCTGGTTTGGTTATTTTTTTTAATGTTTCTTCAAGAATATCCAACCATATTTACCCTTTCGGCAGTTCTCTTTAATAATTCAGACTGACCTGAATGACAGCAATTGATGGGAGCATAACAGTTCATCTGGAGGGTTAACTGCAATTGAACTTTGCCCAAAACAATCTGCTCAATTGCCTCTTCATAAGAACAAGTGTCACTTCATTTCCAAAAACAAATGCTTAGCACAATAGCAAGAGTTTGGAAAAATTAAAAAGCCAATACTTCCAACAGGATCATTCAGCTGTGCACTGTGTCGTTGATGAAATGTTCTCATGACATGATAGCCACTAATGAAGCTGCATATCCAACATCACTATTACTGGTATTGGCACCATGGTGAATAAAAAAATACATTAACGTAAGAAATAAAGCCAGTCTGAACACTTCTTTCTATTTTCTATCCTACTTCTTTTCTCATGTTAGTATTTGTGGAAACACAAACCTTACAACCACTAAATTAGTACCTTTGTAAATAGAAAGAATGAAAAAATATATATTTGTTTCAAGAATTAAGGGATAGTATAAAATATTTTTTAAAGTTCTCATCTTCCTTTTACTGGAAAAAATCATTCAAATACATGGAGTGTATAAAAATAGATGACCCACGTAATAAATTAACTCATAGAATTTTAAAAATCATACTATGTAAACTTTAATATATGAGCATATTTTCCAGTTTGTCTGATTAAGGTTTTAACACATAAGCAAAGTAAACATAGAATACAATAGTTACTTTCTTTCAGAATTCCTTAAAATGGACATTCCTGAAAACCCAGTTCGACTGACTTAAAAATCATCTTAATTTTGGTTAAAATCTCTCATTATGGGCAAATTTCTCCCAATATCTTTTTCAGAATTATTGTGTGTCAATAATGTAACATAAAGTTTGTATCACAAAAATATAAAAGGATGTGATGGCAATATTTTTATGTTTTCAAATGTAAAATAATTCCTAAGATCCAAATCCCAGCACTGTGTTTGTGAATTGTAAGTACAAGCATTGTTAGAGGTAGTATAAAAGAAAATATTAAAAGGAGAGGCTTTATTTTTTCCTGAGTTGAAATATTCTCATACTTTACTAAATAAAATGGATAAAAGGCAATGAAAACAGAAGTAATGATATAAATGAACCCGGGTAGTGAGATAATGTTTACATAATACCTGTCCAATGACAGAGAAACTCACCCAATCCAAGTGTTTTAAATCATGATAAACTACAGAAAATATGAATTATAAAGGAAATACTAACATATTTTACTGCAATCACAATTTAAATGGTTCTCACATTGAACTTTATCAGAATTCTTAAGTTATTTAAAACATTAATATCAATGTGTGATCCTAACAAAATTATTGTTTTTTTTTTCTTTTTTAACAGGAATAGTCTATGGATTTTAGCCTGTAGTGGGAGTGGCTGTCTCAGTAGAATTACAGTTCTTGACTTGAAACTGCTTTAAAAATCATCAGCTCATATTGCAGCATTTGTAGCAATTAGATAAACACAGTCCTCTTTAGACTCTGAGTTGGATTCCCAACTCTGCCAACCGTGCATTTCCTTTCATATCCTCATTGATTGGAAAGGACCTTAAAAGAATCAACCTAGGTTTGAAATCATCATTTTATTGCACTAAAGGGCAACTTAATCTTGTTTTCTGAAACAGCGAAGTATAATTTTATTTACCGCCCCATCAATAAGATTCTGAAACTTGAGATTTATAATTCTGTTTGATGGCCCCTTTAGTTTATCTCAGGGGAGAAAAAAACTATTCAGTAATTATAGAAAATTTTAGTTTTTGTTCTTGAGATATATTCTCTCTTATACTCTCATTTAAAAAAAAACTCAAGATAAAATATATTTTTTACTTACTTATAGTCCAAGAAATAATGAACTATTTAGATAAGAAACAAAGAAAATGCACTACATTCTTTAAAAAAACAATGCAGAGGGTGTTAAAAAAAAAAGCAATTGACTGATAAGCCACTTAAGTTTCTTCATTTTTAAAATGAAGAATATGGTAACACTTGGCAAAGAGAGCTGTTATGAGGATTAAATGTATTAATATATATAAAAGTGGTAGAACAATCTCTGGCACAAAGTAAGAACTCAATAAATACTAGCTATTAGTAGCAGTGGTGGTATTAACTAGCTGGTACTAGCAGCTGTAGTAGAGACATTCTAGTTGTTGATGTAGTAAAAATAGTTGCAACAGGATTGCTAAAATATATGAAAATCACAACTACTGTAGCATATTTGAGCTGAATGCACTGGATTAGTGGCAAACGCCAATCAATTTTCAATTGCCTAATATTTAGCTACAGGAAGTCAATAGTGACTGGCTGATTCACTGATTAGTATGTGGTATAAAAATTCCCAGAAACATGGAGGTAATTGGGTTTGAGTAAAATAGTTAATTGCCTTTTCCTGATTCTCCCTGAGGAAAAACAAGAAGAAATCAAGACAAACATTAAAAATCAGGTTATTAGGGATGCCTGGGTGGCTCAGTCGGTTAAGCGTCTGCTTTCGGCTCAGGTCATGATCCCAGGGTCCTGGGATCGAGTCCCGCATCGGGCTCCCTGCTCCACGGGGAGCCTGCTTCTCCCTCTGCCTCTGCATCTCTCTCTCTGTCTCTCATGAATGGATAAATAAAATCTTAAAAAAAAAAATCAGGTTATTATCCAATGACTATTTTTGTTTGTTTGCTTTTGTTTTTTAATGTTCAGACTAGATACTGGACTGCTTCAGATTTACAAAATAGTGATTACTGTAGGTCAGAAGCTATGAGGTTTATAATGTATTCGTCAAGAAAATAAAGGATTTTTTTAAAGGAAAAAATACCTTTTTTGTAGAATAAATCAAATTTGTTTGTTTTTGTTTGTTATCCATGTGTTTAGTTTTCAAGAAGCAGTTTCTTTAATCATTTCTTCATTTAGCATTTAAAGTTCTGCTCTCAAAACTTACTCTATAGTGATTATTGAAACTAATTGTCTCAAATCAGCTTGTCAATCTTTATAACTTAAATTAGTGCTGCTTTGTGTTATTTTTATTGGCAACCAATTGTCATTAATTACTTTACTATTATTTTTCTACCATTTATCAGACACATAATTATATTACTATCCATTTATTATGCCATTTATCAGACACATAATTAAATAGATGAAGTGTGAATAGTCTTAATTTCTTACTCTATTCTGAATTTAAAATAAAATGTCTCATAAATGAGCATGTTCTATTCATATAATTATAAAAAACAATATATGATACATTTGTTCTGTAGTAGATATAAAACATTCTGTAACTAGGACTTTACAAATCAGATAGTCACATAAAACAGAGAACATTTTTTTATTAACGTGTTGTAAAATGTTTCATCCAATAGTGCATTTCACTCTTTAAAAGGTTACAAATATACTACATTTCCAAGATGTTTGAATAGTTACACAATAGTATATGTACTTCAAAATAACAGTAGTTATGTTTTTTTTTTCCTCCTAGAAATCTTAATTGCATTAATTATGCATTCTCCCAGTAAAATAGTCAATGAAGCAAGCATTATAGTTATGGAAGCCTTACAGAAATCTGCTCAGGAAGTTGTTTTCCACAAAAAACAAACAAACAAACAACAACCACAACAAAAAAAAAACCAGAAAATCACATCCTGAGATCATATCAATGCTTCTACACAGATGTTCTCAATAAATGCCATACAAATATATTATTTCAACCATCTGACCTGCTTTCATTCCAGAAGTAGAATCTCGGGAAGAGCAGGCCCTGCTTTGGCCCCACCGGGGTTAGATGCCAAACTCTTGACCCTTCCTCTTGAATGTGCTCAGTTGTCAGTTTTGCCTACCACAGCTGTTGGATATTCCAGAGGATCAGATGGCCAGAATAGGTCTGGAATAGACCTATTAGCATCTCAATACAGCCACTCCAGTCCCCTTTATTACCAATTCACTCAAATTAATTAATTTTTAATTTTGTACTACCTCAACTATTATAAATCAAGTCAGCCACTGAGACAGAAAAGCACACTGAAACATGAAACTGTCTGTGGTTTAAGTCACAGAGGCTCAACCTATGCAATCTGTCACTTTGAAGATCAGAAAAAAAGGAAAATTATCCTTTGCAGAGATTAATGAAAAAATATTTTTTGATGAATTGTGCTCCTTTCAAAAGGTAACAAAAACGAGGAGAAGTGGTGATAAATGTCTGTGATGTGTTTAGATCCTTAAACCCAAGTTATGGATTCAGAAAGACTAGCTGATTAAAAAAAAATGCTTCTGTGAGTTCCCATTTATTTTATTTGAACCTAACATTTTATTGTCGTATTAACATGTATATTGTACAAATAATGACTTTGAGTTTTATAATTGACAGCACCTGTAACTATATAATACTCTTAAAATGTAAGAATTATTATTAGTATTATTATTATTAGTATTATTATTATTATTATTTTGTTGGCATGGCTTTAATTTCCTTAAAGAAGCATCTTCTAAAAGAGTGAATGATTTGGACTGGATAATCATCTAGATTATAAACTGGTATTTTGAAATGCAGAAAACAATGAAATCATTGGCAAAATATCCCTCTGTGTTCCTTTATCTTCAATTTACTTGAATTGGTCTCAGGAATAAAACTCATAGTAAGAAAGCATTTACTTTGAACAGTACAATCCTCTTTGAGTGAGGACTGATTGCTTTTGATATTCCATAGTGCAATGTACACAGTTATAGATATATCATATGGAGCTTTCTTTTTGACTTTGAGCTACAAAGTAGAAAGACCAAAGATTAAAGGTGTTCAATCATTCCACCATACTGTGTAACTTCTTACATCATATTCTTGAACAAGGAAATGTGGCCAAATTTAAGATGTATTTATACCACGCTGGGTAGGATTTTTTTTAACCTAATATAAACCTAGCTGTTTGAGACAGAATACAATTGGTTTCTGTTTCTGAGAATAATAAAGGGTAGATTCATGGCTACCAATAACTCCTAGAAAGTTTTCTTTCCCTCTCAAATATAATCAAGTCCATGGTGTGGTTTATTACAAACATTTATGAAGTGATTTAATTTTAAATATTTGCAACTATTTTACAAGTACTTGGCATTTAAAGTTGTGGAAATGAAGTAAGTGATTTGTTGAGGTTAACAATGCAGTAAAGGAAGAAAGATCAACTCATATTTTAGACCACCATTTCACAAATTTTCCTAGGCAACACTGCTTCCCCAAACCTATTATGGTTACAGAGAAATTGCCATAAATGAAAACTATCCACATTTAAACAAACAGTAAAATGAAATACTTCCCTAAACTGAGAGTTGTTAAATTCAAGAGTGGATTTCTTATGTTAGAATTGTGGCTAAAGAAGAATAGTTTCATGATTATGGGACTGGCTTAATTGTGGTTCTGACTGAAAGCAGATCTCAATATAATATTGAGATCTTTAAAAAATGCAATTATCGATTCAAAATTGGGTTGACATACTTCAACAAGATTTCATACTACTAGCATAATGAAAAATTTCCTTGTCTCCCAATTCTCTGTTGTTTTTATTGAGATTGTTATGCAAATTTTGTGTTGGTTCTTTGGCAGAGAATGTTGGATCAACTGCCAAATTAAATAGAAATTGGCCCCATATTTCCATCTCGCTACCCCATGTTGTGTAATTATCTCCCTTTAAAAATATACTTTTCATTTTAGTACCTAAGAAAATACTCAACATACTAATGAATAGTAAATGCCAGTTATTTAAAGAATATACTGAATACTGTCATTGCTGTTCCCTCAGGTAGCTCAGAAAAATCTTGATCTGACTGCTTGATGTTACTATGCTGAGAGACAATTGTTCTTTTCTTCTAATGAAGGGCTTTAAGTGCAAAAATTAACTCATCTTTAATCTAAAATAATCTTACAAACTACAAAATTGATCACGATTTAATATAATAGGTCAAAGTTATTCTTGTGCACAAACACTAATCATCCAGCATCAAATAGCTTGTCATACAAGTTCATTGTAATCATAGGCAGAAAAGCCTAGGAAAAAAATGTCAACAAAAAATAAGATTTTGTGGCGGTTATGGATATCATCTTATTTATTTCTTTTTATTATAACTGAGTTCACAGAATGAAAGTAACAATCCTTGGTTTATGAAATCTTTTTTAATTGGCTCATGTATGGACATCATTTATGTGTTTATGCATCTCTTTCCTTATTCGCTAATTCATTTGTCCATGCATTCATTCATTAATTCATTTTTTGTTGGATTATAATACTGTGATAAGTATAGATCAATCATCCAAAATAAGAACTTGATGATAATTACAAACATCTAACCATATTATTTCCCCATTCTATTCCTGTCTCCCTTCACTTCATGTAATCAATACCCTGAGCTGTATTATCACCATGACCTTGATTCCTCATATTATATATATGAGATATATATATATCTTGATTTCATAAATATTTGTAGAACTTTAAAAATTTTAGTTCTCTTTAACTTTATTAAAAAATGGTATCATGATAGATACAACTTTAAGGACCTACCTGTCACTTAATATTATATTTCTTTTTTTTTTTAAGATTTTATTTATTTCTTTTGACAGAGAGAGACACAGAGAGAGAGGGAACACAAGCAGGGGGAGTGGGAGAGGGAGAAGCAGGCTTCCCGCGGAGCAAGGAGCCCGATGTGGGACTCAATCCCAGGACCCTGGGATCATGACCTGAGCCGAAGGCAGACGCTTAACGACTGAGCCACCCAGGCACCCCTAATATTATATTTCTAAGATTCATACACAGTTTTATATTATTATTTTTCCTTAATTTGGATTGATGTATAATATTCCATTGTACAAATGTACTATAGTTCATTCATCCACTCTCTTTTTAATGATATTTAGATTATTTCCAGGCCTTATATAGCTTAAACAGTGCTTCATGAAAATATACCTTGCTGAACATAAAGAAGAGTTTTTCTTGGGTATGTATCTAGGAAAATGGCTTAGTTTATTTCTTGTGTTAACACTAAACTATTTGCCAAAGTGGTTAGAACATTTAAATTCCCATGTTATTATTTAGACTAGAAGGTGTAAAACTACATCTTCTCTAACACTAGAAATACCTAATATAAATATATTTATATATTTAAATATATAATGTGTATATATACTGTGTATATATTTAAATATATAAATATAAATATAAATATATACTGTGTATATATTTAAATATATATATATATCCATATATATATATATGGGAGCTGAATGGCTCAGTTGGTTAAGCATCTGACTCTTGATCTCAGCTCAGACCTTGATCTCAGGGTTGTGAGTTCAAGCCCCATGGTGGGCTCCATGCTGGGCATGGAGCATACTTGGAAAAATATATATATATTTATATAAATATAAATTTATATATAAATACATATTTCTCCAAGTAGGCTCTCTATATAAACTCTTTATATATGAGTTTATATATAAATACATATATATATATTTCAATTAAATAGTTAAAAATGATAATTCATTGCCTTCTTGACTTGTGTTTCTCTCATCATTAATGATATTGAACATTTCTTCCAATGCTTATTGAACATATATGCTTACTTTTGGGGGAAATTTAGTTTATGACTTTCACTCGTTTTTTCATTGCTTTTTATTATTAATACACATAAATTCCTTATTTATTACTAACGCATATATTTTTCAGTTGTATGTATTGAGAATAATTCCTCTCAGCTTGAAACTTGTTTCACTCTCTTAAAATGTATTTTGAAAAACTGAATTTCTTAATTTTAATATAAACAAAAATTTAATGTTAAGGATTTAGGAAGGTTCCATAAACAAAAAATTGATGATTATGAAAATATATTCAAGAAGTTTTAATAAATGTACAGATATACCATGCTCATGAATGAGAATAATATATTGAAAATATACCAATTTTCCCTAAATTTATATACAGTTTTAGAAATTCCAATAAAAATCTCAATAGGAATTTTCATAGCATTTAATAACATGATTCTTTCATAATATTTAATAACATTATTCTTGTGTATGAAATAATAAAGGACAAGATTGTCAGTAATATGAAAGGCAGGAATGAGAGGTTTGCCCTTTCAGATGTCAAGACTTAACATAAAACTACAGTAATTAAGAAACTGAAATATTGACACAGGGGTAGACATATTTACATAAAAGATATTTGATTTGAGGCTTAAATCTCCATATTGCCACCAGAAGTCATTTTGTTTTGTCCCTTTGAATGTCAAAAGGTTGTTCAAGAAAAGAGTGCATTTTTCACGAATATTTTCCCATTCTACAAAACTATCAGTGTCAGGAAAGTATTTATCTTGAAAACAACCCACACTTGATCTTAGCCAAAAGCCCGAGAAGCCCAGCCAAAGCCCACCCAAACACTATAACTCGCTGAAAAGCCTCACCGTCTTCTAACTTAAGTATACTGCTGTAATTCATCTCTAGAAGTAACTAATAGTCTCCACTACCAAGGAAGAGAGTAGCAAGTTTTATTGGTCCATATGTGCCAAATCATAACCAACCAAAATTACCTTAGTTACAAAACTGACAGAAAATAAACGATGAAATGTAAATGAAATCCAGTCACACAGACTGAATGGTGGTACATTACTGTGTAGTTTAATAATTACTTTTTTCTACATGTTTTGTAGGGCTTTAAATATTTTATTGATTAAAACACATGAAAACAGCTGTCATGTGGAAAATTAATAACATCAAAATTTAATGTAAGCTTCAGTATAAATCAAATTCTCTTTTCTATTAAGATTTTATAGAATTACCTCATTAATGTTATTTTTTATTATTTTTATTCCTGTTTATATAGCATCATTACTCTATAAAATTGTATTTAAATTGATCTTTCATTTCATATCAATTTTAAGTTGCATTTTTTTCTTTTATAGAATAATTTCTTAAATCCCTAGCCCATATTGATTGCCTTTTATTTATCTAAGAAGTGAAACACTTAAAACTACAGCTATGGATCATACCACTCAGATTTATGCCATGTTATCAGAGGCTTCCTTTCAATGTTCTACCTTCCAGCTAAACCCCACTTCCATAGAAAGCCCCTACTGTCATACTTCTTCTGCCTGTACAAAAGATAAGAGAATAGAAAAATCTCTGTCACTTTAATGATGGCAACAGTAACTTATATAATTTATAAGCATTTTGTATAAAGCTTGGTCTTCTGAAAAGACCAACTGATAACTGCATGAGCTAGGAAAAAATAGATATGTCTCTCTAAAGAGAAAATAAAGTGAAACGTAAGTTCCTCTAATTGACTATGTTTAAAAATGGTAAATCATCATTATAGAGAACTACAAAAATGTCACATACTCCAGAGTTTCTCCATAAGAAAATATGTATAAAAACAAAAATGATTTCACTCATAAAGTTTTAAAGATTAACAGGACATTGAAATCCTGGCACAAATTACCAGCTATTTTTTCATGCTTGTCTATTTTAACCCATGTATCATTTATCATAGAGAGGGCCAAGCTAGGTCCCATGACTAGCTAACTCCATAGGCACCCACCTACTCTATAGGCAACTCCTGAAGAACAGCAGGACTGAGAAACATTCCTTTCAAGGTTCTCTCCACCAGGGCATCCCTTTGGACCAGAGAATGGGTGTCTCACAGTCCATCTATGATTTTAAATATACATGCATTTCAAACACAGTCCCGTCAACACTACTTTATTTTCTGTTTTATGGCATATTTCTGTGATCACATATGACTTCAGATTGAAAGGAAGGTACCTGACACAATGCCTCAGTGGTACATGCATCCTTTTTAAATATCAGTGACAAAATGAACTTAAAAATCTAAAAATAATGAAGTATTATTCTTATTATTCCTACCCTATGCAGCCTCAGGCAATCTTAACGTCTTTGCAGGATGGAAAATGTAATTGAAGGTCTACAAAAGAAAAATTCCCTTTAGTTAACTTTTTGCCTTTTCCAGCTGACAAACTCTAAAATGCATTCATTTATCTTAGTTATGCCTTCCCTGTTTCCCTCTGACAGAGGTAGTACTACACTCTAGTCTCTGGTTAGAAACAGCACAAGACCTGTAGCCAACTCTAATTGAGGAACCAGTATAATTTTCACTCTCCCCTTGCAGTCTTCAAGCCAAGTGCAATTCAGCACATGAGAAAAAATAACAGGCGGTACAAAGTTCTTAGGGTCTGGCCCAGCAGGGGAAGTTGAAGCAAAAAGTCATGTCAACAACAATAACAATGAAAACATTTTTAAAAGCTTTGATCTTATGAATAGCCTCAGTACCAAAGGCAAGGCCTGCTGTTCATGCCTTAACAACGGGGCAAAAAGAGCAGACAACCTCATTTACACATGCTAGCTCAATGCCAAAGGCAGAAAAGTGGGGAAGACAATGGAGGTCTTTGGGGAAGCTCTGCAGTTAAGTGGATAGCCCTATTATTGCATTATTGCATCTATTACACTAAGCAAATGCTCCCAATAAAGGAAACTTTCCACTTTCTCATTTTAATATTTTCTGTTTTCTAAATCGTTCATCTTCCAGTATGATAGAGTTAAGTGAACAAGGCATGACAAATATCCAGAAGAATTTTTTTTTTCTTCTGTTTTTACATCCTACGCTTTTTAAGTGTCATTGTATCTATGTAACGTAAATATTTAGACATGGAATATTTGTGGTCGTTGATACTGGGATAAATAACAAATTTTACTAAACTTGAAACTTGACTATCTCTAAATATAAAATGGGGATTCATTTGCCCACAGCCTCAAAAGGCAAGTTCCCTTATACATACTGAATTCTGGTACAGGGATAAAAGAGAACTGACAGCTATGATTCAATAACTTTGAAAGTTCATTCTGTCTACTATTTGTCTACATTTAATACTAAAAAGGACCTGAATGAATGATAGGCCAACATCTAAGTCTCTTCTAGCCTAGAGTATAGGATAAAAAAAAAAAAATCACATTCATTTTGAGACTGTGTTTAGAATTAATTATGGATCACTTCAATTTCTTCTTGGCTACCTGAATATTCTCAAGTTTGAAGAGACTATTTTGTGTAACACACTGTAATATTAATTGTCTTTCATTATGTAATCTGGCATAAAATTGGGAAATGGCATCTGTGACTAAACTGCATTATTAAAAATGTTATTTTTCAAAAAAAAATGTTATTTTTCCTCACTAGGACTTAAATTTTCCCATTAACTTAAAATTTAAACATACCTCCAAAAGAAGATGCATTCGTGGTTTTTGTTTTGTTTTTTTTATTAAATCTGTACATATCAAGCATGCCATCCTGCCCTTTAAAATTACATGAAGTCTCAGACACTTTTCTGTTTCCAACATAAATTTGTATTTCAAGCCTTTCACCAATCTGGTCTGCTGCAACCAATCTGGCCCATCTGCCCAGACACACTTGTCAAACTACCACTTTTACCAGTCTGACCTGACTGTCGCATCAGCAAAGCTTTCTCAGATCTATCAACCTGGCCAGAAATGGGTGTTCCTGCCCAACCACCAAACTTGTGCTTTCTATTTTAAAAATATGTACATTTGAATTAAACTTCATTAAGGAAATAGTTTTATAAGCAGAAGTAGATCCTTGCCATTCTAGTCTCTAAAGTCCTACTACACTGTGGTCCATGGACCAGCATTGTCCATATCATCTGAGAGCTTGTTCGAAATGCAGAATCTCAGGGCATTTGGGTGGCTCAGTCTGCTAAGTGGCTCACTCTTGATTTCAGCTCAGGTCATGATCTCAGGGTCCTGGGATCAAGCCCCACGAGGCCTCTGTGCTCAGCAGGGAGTCTGCAGGAGATTCTCTCCCTCTGCCGCTCCCCCTGCTCGTTGTCTCTCTCTCTCTCAATCTCTCAAATAAATACATACATCTTTAAAAAAAAAAATGAAGAATCTCAACCCCACCCTACACCTACAGTCTCAGAGTCTGCATTTTAAATAAGATCTTCAGGTAATCCATATGTAAATTAACGTTTGAGAAGTCCTATTCTGTACTGCCAAAAATATAAGCAAACAAACAACAGCCACAACACCACCAACAAGCAAACAATTAGTAGCTAGAAATGAAGGAGCCTTACGGGAAAGGAAGAAAAAAGTAAATGTCAAACCAACTTCATTCTTTCTAAGTTATGTGTTTAATAGAAGACACAATAGTTGTACCTAAAATCTAGGTTGTGTTCATTTAGGTACATATATACTTAGAGAGGTATTCATACAATATAGGAAGTATTTCACAATATAATGATATGCTCCACATGTTGCAATTAGTTAAGAGTTTGTTCTTTAAAAAAAAAGATTTTATTTATTTACTTATTTGAGAGAGAGGGAGAGAGAAAGAGAATGAGCGGGGAGGGGCGGGGGCGGCCGAGGGGCAGAGGGAGAGGAAGAGGGAGAAGCAGGCTACCCGTTGAGCAGGGAGCCCGCCACGAGGCTCGATCCCAGGACTCTGGGATCATGACCTGAGCCAAAGGCAGCCACTTAACCAACTGAGCCACCCAGGTGCCCCTAAGAATTTGTTCTGATAGAAGTTCTTAGTATTTTGTACCATAAATAATTTACTAATGTCACATAATGAAAGAAATGGCAGGTACATTTTTTTGTCCAATAAAATGGCACTAAAATAAGAAAGACATGTATCATATGATCTCACTGATATGAGGAATTCTTAATTGCAGGAAACAAACTGAGGGTTGCTGGAGTGGGGGGTGGGGTGGGAGGGATGGGGTGACTGGGTGATAGACACTGGGGAGGGTATGTGTTCTGTTAAGCACTGTGAATTGTGCAAGACTGTTGAATCTCAGATCTGTACCTCTGAAACAAATAATGCAATATATGTTAAGAAAAAAAAAAGAAGGTAGCGGGAGGGGAAGAATGAAGCGGGGGAAATCGGAGGGGGAGACGAACCATGAGAGACGATGGACTCTGAAAAACAAACTGAGGGTTCTGGAGGGGAGGGGGGTGGGAGGATGGGTTAGCCTGGTGGTGGGTATTGAGGAGGGCACGTTCTGCATGGAGCACTGGGTGTTATGCACAAACAATGAATCATGGACCACTTCATCTAAAACTAATGATGTAATGTATGGGGATTAACATAAGAATAAAAAAAATAAAAAAAATGGCACTAAAATAGTTATTCTTTAGGGGACATCTGTGTCAATAAACTTTATCCTATTCATCTTAGTGCAAGCCATTAATAAGCAGCTTCCTAAGATTGGTCTAAGGGCACTGCCTGCCCATATTAACCCTGAAAAGGCATATTGGGGGGGGCGGTTCTTGAGCTCGGATACAAAGGTAAAGAAGACCTTGCCCTGACTCAAGGGGCACAAAAATGTGCTTCCAAAAATAGTTATACTGTCACTTGTTAGGAGGACCACTGGAGCACAGAAGAGGGAGCACTTCACTCTGCCTAGAGAGTACAGGTGTTAGGAAAAAAGTTGAAGAAGAGAATGAAGAATCGCTAGAAAGGCCTTGCAGGAGTTTCCAAGGCAGACTGAGGGGTTCTGGTGTTGGCTATAGTCAATTTAAAGGGTCTATCTAATTTAAAGAAAAAGCGAGACAAGGAATTCTGTGGCCAGGCAGAGAACACCAAAGCATGGGTGACTTTGATTATCACCTCTCTTTTCCACGGGCATTATCTGCCCACTGTTGGTACAAAGGCAAAGTCCAATTAGACATGGGTTCCTACCCTCAAAGGGCACATGATGTAATGAGCACTGGGTGTTATATAAGACTGATGAATCACT
Organism: Neomonachus schauinslandi; assembly: GCF_002201575.2. Taxonomy (NCBI): domain Eukaryota; kingdom Metazoa; phylum Chordata; class Mammalia; order Carnivora; family Phocidae; genus Neomonachus; species Neomonachus schauinslandi. The sequence goes on along the minus strand of NC_058403.1, from coordinate 40,450,206 downwards.
GACCTCTACCTCCGAAACTAATACACTATATGTTAATCAATTGGATTTAAATTAAAAAAATAAATAAAAATAATAATAATAAATAAATGAATCGGCAATTACTAGTGGAGTTTAAAAGAACTGCATGAAGTCCCAAGGTGGGAGGGGAAAGGATGAATCTTTGTTTGACCTTGGAGGACTAGGGGGAACCCAGAAGGAAGTGAGTTTAGAGGTAAAAACAGACTTTTGAAGGCAACCCTTTGTTTTTTTTTTTAAAAAGAGAGAGAGAGCAAGAGTGAGTGCAAGAGCGAGCAAGAGAGATATATTTGGGGCAGGTCCTAATTAACACAGCAGAAAGAAGTACTCACTTACTGGTTAATGTCATCAAGAGGAGGTGGTCCCCACCTTCCAGATCCAGAAAGTACCAGTTCTGCAATAACTTTTGCATTCAGAAAAAGTATATTTACCTGCAGGTAAATTGCCTAACCCCACACACAATATTTGAAGAAAATTAAAAATCTTTGGCCTAAGCCATCCAGCCCCAACATAACTTTACATCCATACATACCAATAACAGTTCAATAAACACTATAAAATTCAAGCAAGTTAAAATGTTCTATGGTTCAGGGATGGACATGATAATTCTAGATGAAGACTTTTCCTAACTTCAAAACTTTACACTGACTTAAGAGACCATTTTTACTCAGTAAAATTTTAGCTTCAATGTTACATCATTAATGAAACCTTTCTCTTCTCTTCTCTGTAGACCCTTCTAGCTGGGTGCTGCTGCTAACTGGATGAGTGACCTTGGTAATACTGCTCTGGATCTCCCTATCTTCCTTACTAATATAAGGTGGCTGGCCTAGATCTATGAATTTCTACCTTTTATTACTCACACACACCCTAAAATAATCTTTTAAAACCTATACTACTGACTCATATATTTTAAGTTGGCATTTGAAATGTTTAATTACGAGTGTAAATAACTGGGAATGATGTAATTTCCAGCATATTGTAAATACTGACATTTAAAAATAAAGCTGTTACACCACTCTTTTAAATGCACCCAGTGGAACATAAATACCATAGTGATTTGATACCCACTATCATGTAAAAATAAACAACTGACAATTTATTAGGTCTTCCATTTTGAATGACAACAAATAACTGAAAGCCACTTGACCTGAAATAGAATTTGAGAGAGATATATTTGGGGCAGGTCCTAATTAAAACAGCAGAAAGAAGTGGTCACTTATTGGTTAATGTCATCAAGAGGAGGTGGTCCCAAACCTCCAGATCCAGAAAGTACCAATTCTGCAATAATTTTTGCATTCAGAAAAAGTATATTTACCTGCAGGTAAATTGCCTTTAAAATAAGAGCAGGCATGCCAAATATATGTCCCATATTTAAAAATTTTGTCTGATGATATTTCCTTTTCTTCCTTGAGTTTGCTTTTAATTCTTAGATACCACATTCCAAAATATTTTTCCAAATAGCACCATGGTTTATTTTTCTTAAAATTCTTTTCTCTTTGAACAAAAAAAAAAAAAAAAAAAAAGGAAATTATATTTTCTTATATGTTCCTTCTCTTAGGTAAATTCAATTTTTAGAAATACGGGGGGAGATGTGTACCAAATAAGATGTTTTTGAGTAATTAATGAATTGTTTTTATTTAGAATCAGTGTAATATGTTAGAAAGAATATTACAGAAGCATAGATATTTAGGCATGGAGAAAACCAGTGAGGAGGGCTACCATGCTTGTGCTTTAAAACAAAGACCAGAGCCTGGAACATAAAGCCTTTTTAGGAACAAATTTAGATTCAGTTGTGTGTATGTGGGGGTGTGGGGGGGGGGTTGTGTGTGTTTTCTAAGGCAGTGGAGCCCCACCAGTGGGATGGAGCCATACTGTAAAATTAAAAGAAGATTAAGCCAAATAAAAAGACACTTGACTTATTTACCTAAAATAGTGTCTTGATCAACTAACAGCCTCTGAGATGTTCAAAATTATCTAGCATGATGCTTAAATTCCTTGTTAGCTTCATACTATTTTTCTCCTTCATTCTACTAAAAAATCTTTAGAAAAGAATGAAAAGAGCAATTGTGCAAAGGTAAGTGGGAAAGAGAACTAGCTTGAGAATTTGGGCTGAAATACAAATTCTCACACAAGTCAACATCAGTACATATGGAAATAGAGTATGTGAAGGTTAATTTCCTTAAAATCATAAATGTACATGTGCCCCTTGGACATTCTCTAGGAGTCTTCACTTTACATGTACCTGAGTTTAGAAACTGCTGTACATCCTTCCTTGTGTATGTTTATAGATTACTCAGGTGTTACATCCTACACAGTACTTTTCATAATGCCTTGAATTTAGTAGTCAGCCGATATGTATATGTACAATTCATAATTTCTAAAGTGTATCTAATTGTACATACACAAAATTTATATTTAAATGAACATGGCATTGTTATTATGCTTTTCCATATTTATTCCCAAACATGTAGAATTGTCTGACAAGAGCACTACAGTAAAATGAGCTTGTGAATATACTGTATTTATTAACACCAGGAAATTAATCTACTATAGCTATACTGGCAGGCTCCCCATTTGCATTTTCTACAACTTCTTTTCTGAAGAACACTATATTTCAGTCATGTTTTCATCTTCAATATTTTGCTTTCTTTCTAGATTTTTGTGTACCACTTAACCACACATTGCCAATTACACACTTATCCTGTCCATGAATATCCACCAATAGGTGAAACTATTTCTTAAGTGAATCTAAGCAGGCATTTTATCTGGGGACCATGTGTCTAACAAAGCAGCCATTTCTAACTAAGGATACCAAAGTCAAAGTTACAGCAAATTTACTTTGCAATGTTATCATACATGCCAAACATAATATTGAACTACCAACAAAATGACTGCTATGCACAATACACTATAATTAACCTTGTAAATTCACTGTACTTACAGCCTTAACATGCATGTACTTTGGTGAAAGGAACCACAGTGCTGAAAGCAAATGTGAAATTTGCTAAATAAATTTTTGGAAGCTTAAGTCATTTGACCTTTCCAGTTTAAACAACCTAATATAGGAGTTAGTCATTCTTGGATATGGGACATTACAAATAAACTGCCCAAAATAATAGTCATCATGTTCAGGGATATCCTTGCTCTGTATTATTACAATAAATTTCCCTGAAGAGTTTAAATGAATAAAATAATAATTCTCAGCCTCCTGAAATCACAGGTAAATCTATGAATCAATCACCTCTCTAGTATCTGAGAACATGTAAATAGGACTTATAAGTTGTTCCTGGAAAAGTACAGAACACTTGAGGAATTTTAGTCCAAGTTCCAGGATTTAAATTTATATCACGACTTAAAAGATGTTTTCCTCAGCACACTGAATACTGACTTAAATATACAATCTTCAGGGATATATAAGTTCCTTACTTCAATTTAATATTTACTCAAGAAACACACAGGAAATTATGACTGATAAATGAAATCAGACCTGGGAATGATCCCTTGGGCTTCTATCTTCAATACCTAAATGAGACTACCTCTGAAGTCTGAGGTGAATTTCCAGAATTTCTGAGAGAGAGACTATTACTTATTTCTCAAAGGCAATTTGAAACAATTCACTTAGAAAATAATGATTTAGCACTTAGTAGCCACAATTAGGATATCAATGTGAGAACTTCTGTCTCTATTAAAAAAAAAAAAAAAGAACTGAAAAAACACTTAGAAATAATAATTTTAAAATACTACATATATGAATACACATACTATTATAACAGATACCAATTATATATTTGACTGAATATTTACATATAAAATGCAATGACTGATTATCAGGTCTTAATTCTCTCTTTGAACATTTTTAACTAAATTTGTATAATATGTGTGTAGTCTCTCCCTTACTCTCACTCTCGCTCTCTGCCTTATAATTTGTGCTCTGCTTTCCTACTATTAAGAAAAGAGACAACAGACCCAAAATGGAGTCACTCATGCTAAACCCCATGTCAGCAAACCAAGATTTAATATCTAATCTAATCGAAATTTCAAATGTCTCCCAGAAATGTAATCTTAAACCAGTAAATCTGGAATTTTCTGGTCAGCCCTAGGGAGGTAATCTGCCCACAGACCCTTCAGTCCCCAAAAGGAAGGTGACACTGTTTGAAACAATACACTCTTTCCCTTGTCTCACCCCCTATAAAAGTCTTCCATTTTGTACAGCTCTTTGGAGCTCCTTTCTATTTGCTAGATGGGATGCTGCCCAATTCATGAATCATTGAATAAAGCCAATTTGATCTTCAAATTTTACTCAGGTGAATTTTGTTTTTTAATACTACCCATACATACTCACATTACCTACTTATTCCTACACCTCCCTCACTTACTCACAGTCTTACACAATGGAATGCATCTGAGGGATTTAAGTGTGATTAAAGTCTCAATAATCATGCATGAGCTTCAAAATTTATGATACTTGCAAAGTAGCTAATTATTTGGCCCTGAAAAGGAACTGGTTTTGTACATGATAGAGGGAAAAATACTGTCACAGCAAGGTAATTCAGAATGTATAAAGAATTCAGAATGGTATGACATGCCTTGTTTTAAAAGAAACAACCCTGAACCATGTTAGACTATCAAAACCAATTACTGAACCAAGTAAAGCTATTTGATTCTGAAAAACTATCCAATCATGGATTAGTCTAAGTTCTAAATATGTAAGTACTGAAGATCTCTCAATTTGGAGCACATAAATATTGGATGTTACAAGACAAACTGTGTACTGTTTGGTTAAATTTTATTTTGTTTGTTTTGGCCTTCTATTTAATATATAGCAAGCCTTTGGTTCTCTGGATTCCTGGAACTTGGGAAAAACAAACAAACAAAATTTTCTAGGTAACTGATTCCCACCACCACCTCCCCATAACCAAGGTTTTATTCTTGTTATAAAAGCTAACATTTATTAAGTACTTACTCTGTGTCAGAGTCTGTGTTGAATAGTTTATAAACATTATCTCACTTTATCCTCCTAACAATAATACAAAGGAGATACTTTTGTTATCTCTTGTTATCTCCAATTTTATACGTGAGGAAATGGACCCAGATTGGTTAAGTCCTTTGCCCACAGTCACATAGTGAATACAAGGTAGAGCCAAGATAAAATCCAGAACTTCTGATTTATACCATTCATAACAATTAAAGCAATGATGCTTCTAATCATTGTCTTCAGTGAAGGAGACGTTGTAAAATGTGCAACTAATTAATTTGTTACCAGATTGGACAGAATATAATTTAAACATTTATTGATATCTTAAGGCCACAATATGAATATTTCTACTTGTTTTATGGACTTTGCAATCCTGAGATCTACTCAGGGTTTACTCAGCCGTGGAAGGCGTCAGCCCTGCTGTGGGCCCGTTGTGGCCCCACAGTGGCCCCAGGCAAATGTACCGTGAGCACTTGTGTATGTTATCATGGCCCTTCTGCCTCTTGTCCTATTCCCAGCCTGTCAGTTGTGATGTTTATTACATTTATGCTACTTTCCCCTTTTTCAACATTTAGATTTTCATCTCTTATCAGCTTTGAAACTCACTTACTCAGCGAGTTATAACTGTATGTCTAAAGTAAGGTAGACTCTGACTGGGGCCTCAGTGTTGTCATAGGAATAAAGAACTTCACAAACTTGTGGCAAACTCACAAGACATATTTGCCATTCTACTTAACACTTAGCAAGGGTGTTTTCTTTACAATTATTTGAAAAAAAATGTATCTTAGAAAATATACGAGGCTATTACGGTCAATTTTATGAACTGCCATCAGCTTAAAGAACCTGATAATTATTAAACTAAAAGAAATAGAGAAATATGTGAGGGATTGAGATGCATAAAATCTTGCAGTTGGTAGAATATGTAAAAGTTCCAACCAGTCTACTTTCAAACCCAGTGTAGTTTCAGAAAACTGTTTTGAACATACCAAAATCTTTCAGAGGAAGTATAGAGTACCAAAGCTAAGAGATTCATAGAATATATTCCCTAAGTTTCTCAGACATAGAAAGATTATAAGGGCATTTTTTTCTTATCAATACAATCATCTAAGCAACAACGTATAATCATGTCCCATAACTGGGCAGCAAATGAATAACAGCAAATAAAATGTAATTACTAATTTACAAACTTTCAGATCTCTACAACTTAAAATAGATATTCCAGGATGGATCATTTCAGCTGTAGATAACAATTTCCAAGTGCCTTTTCATCCTCTGTATTTTTGGAAAGGAATCCATCTGCCTTTTTAATACATTTATTTAATTTTTTATTTTGCTTTAAATTGGGAAGGTAATCTCACAAATCACAGAAGCTTTTTTATTATGTATGACAAATTAAATAATGATTTTCACTGTCTATTTTTTCAATATTTTAAAGAGTATTTAGACCGTCTAGACATTATAAGGGTGGCTTTATTTTTAATATAAACTAGTGGCTATTTTGAGCACACTTCCTTTTTCAGAAATTAAGGCAATTACTTTCCTGTCACTTCCTTTTTGTAGCCTTTCTTCTAAAAAAAAAGATAAAAAGGACGTTAAAAATATTTAAAGATAAACTAGTGTGAAGCAAACTATGTGTTAACCAAAACAGCAGAATTTGTTTTATCATTTTATTGTTAGATTAACTATTTCAACTCCTCTTCCCTGAAAGTTTCGATACTTTGTCAAGTATTTAGACCATGTCTCTATTTTATAAAGCTTAATTGTGGAAATTGATTTGTGTAGGAAGGAGTGATGCAGTTTTTAAAATCACAAAAGGTCAGGGCATAGCAAATACCTAGGTATGTGTGTTCCTATACCCATCATGTGTGCCTTCATTCAAGAATGTTACCCACATTTTACCATCTCTCCATTTTTCCTATTTTATATTGATACAGTGCATATGTTAATAAAGAAGCAAAAATATTTGTATGTAAAGGAGCCATCAATATTCACACAAAAAGATGTAGTTATTGTACACAGATTTTCAACTAGGCTCAGAAAGGATTCATAAAAGAGTAGAAAGCACAGTTGCTAATCTTAGAGAGTTTATAATCTATAATAACAAAGTTTGCTTTTTATTCACTTAAAAAATTAGTACCCATATTTTAGTACCTGGTTTGTTATCAATATTTTATTGCTATATTTCTCTCCTAACTCTGACTCTTAAAAAATATTCTAGGACAAGACATGCAAAAACAAAACATATATATAGTATTATATCTATCTATTATAATAACATGATATAAATAAGATTCAAGTATATAAAATCAGGCAGACCCATAATCTTATGCTAAGGAATCTTACTGGATTTTTGCAGTGAGTTTAGATGTGTATCAAGTCATGTAAAACAGATGTAATCCCACAACTGTGCTGAGTAAATCTCAGGTTTATTACTGGACTAAGAGTGTACAGAGACCATCCTCTATGAATAGAGCTGACAATTCCTCTGCAGTGCTGACCCTTGTCTGGAGTTTACAGCATGAGCTTGGCTACTAGCCAATATGAACGATGTTTAAATTTTTTTATGGCAGCTCAATGAGCTTTCAAACATTCATCTGCTTTACTTACTGTGCTTAATAAAAAGCAAGCCAATGTATTTTCTCATTTCCTTTTCATCACTAATAAGAGTAACCATCAACCTTATGAAGGATATAGTCTGCTTTTACTTCCAGCTTCTTTTCCCCAGTAGCTCCGCATCGAAGCACTAATAGAACACCATTATCCCACCCATCATCATTACACAGATTTGGATATAAAGCAGCATATATCTTGTCACTAAAACATAACAACTATACACAGTAAAAGCCCTTGGGAATTACTTCTGTACTCGGACATCAACATTTTAAAGGAGTTTTACTGTATTAATGAAATAGTTGCTTTATACAAGCCTTTATATTCTGGAAAGCTTACAAAATTTCTTTTAAAAATGATTTATTCATTTATTTGAGAGAGAGAGAGAGAGAAAGTGGGGGGTATGGGGCAGAGGGAGAGAATCTTCAAGCAGATTCCCTGCTGAGTGTGGAGCCCGACCCAGGGCTTGACCCCAACGACCCATGAGATCATGACCTGAGCTGAAACCAAGAGTTAGACACTTAACCAAGTAAGCCAGTCAGGCGCCTCACAAAATTTTTGATAGCAACACAAAACTTTATAATCTATGACACCAATAACATTTCCAAAGAAAGGAGTTTCACATGCATCTTCGTATAAAACAACCTGATTACTAATTTAGGAATCATGTACATTTTAAGTCATATGTATTTACCTAAAAGAGTGCAATGATTTATTAAGTTTTAAAGATATGCATATTATATTTATTAACTTATTTTGTGTGCTGCCTCATTCTAAAAGCAATACAAAGAAATATAAGAATGTATGCAGCAGTCTAACACCATCTGAAGTTCAGTTTGATATTCTATTCCATACTTCATTTGTCTTAAATTCTTTTAGAAACAAAATGTTTAAGTATATTTATAAATACACATAATAACTATATATATATGTTAAGTATACAGTGCTAATGAATGTGTGTATATGGATATATATACCATGCATCCATATATGCATCTATACATGCATATAATATGTGCCCGTCATATATGTCTACAGGAACATACACTTACACACATGTATACATATACCTGCATATATATTTACATATACATACATACATACAAGTATCTCAGTGTTTATGAGCTTTGAAAATACCCAGTATGTGTAGCAGATACGTCAACCATCTCCAAAATTCATTCCCAATCTGCCACTTGGAGATCTGTCAAACTAATAAAGAAGCATATTGTGTAAGCATACACACTGGGCACATAGCGAGTGTTTTCTGGGTCCTGGTTCCCCACTCACCATCATCCCCTATCAATCATGTCCTCAGCAACAGCAGGGGCAATGGAAATAGAAGCAGAGGTAATTAGAGGTGTGACTCAGTTCCACATGCACGGAAAATAAAGGCCACAGATACCCTGTTAAAACATGTTTGCATTATAGTCTTACCCAGTTCCATACTGAAAAAAGAGGAAAGGATTATGTTAATGAATGAAGTTCTTGACTCTTTAAATAACTATTGCCAATCTTTTTTTTCTGAACTATAAAAACCACATTCTCTAGCTACTCCCTTGGCTGCAAGAACTTGCAAATTTTCACATTATTTTGATTTATAAAGTATCATCAAAAGAAAAATATTAGCTTATTATAGTACAAGAAGGATTGGGTTTCAGAATTAGACAGACCTGCGTTTACAACCTGGCGTTGTGAAAAAGCAAATTAGTAAATTATCTTAGCCCTGTCATGGTAAATATGGCTAATAATATATACTTTGTAAGGTTTTTGTTGAGCACTAAGTAGTATGTTAATCACTGGGTACATACTTGGCAATCGATAAATGGCCATTCAAATTTTTACCACTCATCCTCGAGACAGGATACCTACAATTCAGGATGCAATAGATAACTCTACAATATTTTTTGAAAGCTGAAGAATAGAGTACAAAGGATATATATGGGGAAAAATAAAATTGTGAAGCAAGTGTTGATGATGATGATGTGGAGAAAAAGGAATCCTTGTGCACTGTTGGTGGGACTGCAAACTGGAAAACAGCTTGGAGGTTCCTCAAAAAATTAAAAATAGAATTACCCTATGATCCAGTAATCCCACTACTGGGTATTTACCCAAAGAATATGAAAACACTAATTCAAAAAGGTATATGCACCCCTATGTTTACTGAAGCATCATCTAGCTAAATTATGGAAGCAGCCCAAGTGTCCATCGATAGATGAATGAAGAAGTGGTATATATATATGAAATATTATTCAGCCACAAAAAGGAATGAAATCTTGCCATTTGCGATGACATGGATGGAGCCAGAGAGTATTCCGCTCAATGAAATAAGTCAGAGAAAGACAAATACCAAATGATTTCTCTCATGTAGAACTTAAGAAACAAAACAAATGAACAAAGGGGAAAAAAAGAGACAAATAAAAAAACAGGCTTTTAACTACAGAACAAACTGATGGTTACCAGAGGGGAGGCCGGTGGAGGGGATGGGGGAAATAGGTGAAGGGGATTAAGAGTACACTTATCCTGATGAGTACTGAATAGTATACAGAATTATTGAATCACTATATTGTACACCTAAAACTAATATAACACTGTATGTTAATTATACTGAAATTTAAAATTAAGAAAAAAGAAAACCTGCCCTCTGTTCTGCAAATTTCTAAACATCCTTGTTATTTTATACTTGCCTAAATAGATTTCTCATTTCGCGTGAAAAAAAAAATGTGTTTAGCATCAAAAAAGAATGTTGTGAGGGCATAGCTATTTGTAGGATGTAGGAAGACACGATTCTGTGCTCTTTTATAGAGAAAGCAAACAAGATACCACGACCATGACATGAATCAATTTCCAAAAGTGAAAGCAAGCCAGTAGCCTGAGGAACACAAGTATTCCTGGCATGGGAGCCCGAAGTCAATGTCTGCGATGGGTCTCAGAAAAAGGACAGAGTGAAAAGTGTTGAATAACATCCTCAAAAGCATCCTTATAGCAACGACAGCCCTGAGCTGCACAGGCTATTTCTAAAAACACAGGCTGGTGGGCTTCAGGTTCCTCACGTCTCCTGGTCCTCCTCACTAGGGAGGCCAAGGGAACACTGGCCACACACAAGTGTTCTGCACTCAAATTCCAGTTTCACCACTTACCAACTGCAACCTCGGACAACTGTCCAGTTTCTCAATGTAACTAGTCTCCTCTCATGGGAAACGGGGATCTGATGGTGCCTTGCCCATAGGCCTTTGGGAAGATAAAATAAAGCACCAAGCTCAGTTATAAGCCAGAGGACAGAAATTGCTGATGTTAAGGTGCTGCTCTAATATTAAAAAAGGAACAGTCAGAATTAGAACCAAGGAAGTTTTTATACCAAGACTATTAATACAATATGTCCTGTAAATAACCACATCCACCTGTCATATTTGCATTTGTATCACATTACAGAAAAAAAAGGGAATCAAATGTTAGATTTGATTTCATGTCAGCACGTCAGAGCATCCCAAAAGGGAACTAACTCCATAGCAGCTATCTGAACCCTTTGCTTAAGGAAACACCCACAGTCTCCAAATGCTTTGTCTTTGATATCTCTTTTATTACTCCGTTCACATTCTCAGTCCATGTATTACCAAATTCCAGCCACTGAATGTCAGTAACTTTTTCCAGTTCCATGCAAGTAACATTCTTCTGCTGCTTTTAAATATCCACCTTCATGTGAATATTCCCGAAATCTTTATTCTTTCACATAAAGAATCTTAGTTTTGTTTTTCTTTTCTTGTCACTTTCCAATTACCTAAGTAGTTAGTAAGACTTCATATGCCTTTAAAAGTTATAGAAATTTCTAAGTCTAAATAAATCCCAAAAAGGATAAGTCCTGAAGTACCATCATGAGATGCTTGAGCTTGAGTTCCAACTTAGGCTCTGCTAATGTGTAATTTGACCGTTTAGCCTTAATTTATGTTTCTGTAAAAGGAGGAGTTATTCTAGACCAGGGTTTCTCAAACTTGACATGGTTTGCTTGGATAATTTGTTGTTATAGAGGCTGCTCTGTGCATTGTATGATATTTAGCAACATCTCTGGCCTCTAAACACTAGATGCCAGGAGCAATCCCCTCCCCAAGCTGTGACAACTGAAAATGTCTTCCTCAGACATTGCCATATGTCCCTTGGAGGCAAAATCACCTGGGCTGAGAAATTAGTCTATGCTTTAATCTATGGGTGGTACAATGAAAGAATCTGCATTAGCATTTCATTTCATGATATTTCCACTAAAATTTAATTACCCAAAGGGCAGGGACATTTTTCTGTTCTGTTCAGTGCCATATTTCCAGTGGACACTTGGTATAGTAGGTATTCATTACATTTTGTTTGATGAAAATGAATAAATGATGGAATATTTAACTTTACAGAAATTGAAACCTCTCCATTTATCACCTCTTAGCAACACATTTTGATGAGTCTCTAAGCAATATTCGTCTTCCATGCTTACTCCACTTTTTTTTTTTCCTTATGAGCTTATGGATATCGTACTTGCTTCCTTTTAACATAAATTCAGTTCAGCTACCCTTTAGAATCCAAGGTGCTTGGGAGCAAGAACTGTATTGTCCTTCCCCCCAATTCAGCACATTAATCGATTCTTTACACATGTGGACTGATAGATTGGAATATCCGATCTTCAATATAGCAGCATGAGATAGGCAGCAAGTGGATCCAAATCTCTGAAATATAGATTTTCCTCTCTAATAAATACCAGGGAAACAAAAATGTTCCTTTCCAACCATTTATATATACAGATTCATTTCTGAGTTTCAGAAAACTTTACATGTTCTTCATGCATTAATTCAAGAATGGTATTCTCTCATCCCATAGCATATGCTTTCTCTTTTTTGTTGAAAGTGAGTCTTCACGTCAAAAAGCAACAGCTGTTCTCAATTACACCATCCACTTTTAACCTTCTGTGGCATTGTAACTGACCACTGAACAGAGAATTCAGGAATATTTTACATGGAGGGTCTTTCACTATTAAAAGCCATTCTTACATCTTATTTTTATTTTATTTTTTATCATACAAAAAATCTGTGACTGTTCATATAATGGCTATGAGTTTCATGGCCTTGACTCACCCTTGGAATCTCTGGGTCTCCTCTCACAGAATAAATCTGTGATTAGAAGTCCAACACTGAGTGTTTCTAAAGGGCAATCAACAGCGACACATCTCAGAGGACTCCTGGAAGAGGAGTAAATAACAACACAACCAAAGTTTATAATACATTTTTCCTACATGATATCATGGATTCTGTTCCATAAAAGAGGCATCCATAAGTGATTACAGTTATCTGCCAACAGGATGTTTTGTCCACATCCTGGAAGACGAGAAGCTACAAGAACAGAGTATACATGCAGTCTCTCTAGTCATATGATTCTTTCCAAATGGCTTTCACTTTTGGATCACTTTCATCAAACATTATCAAAACTTAAATACTTCTCTCCACAATTGCTTTCTATTAAAGTTTAGTGCCACCTGTCAGAGCTGTAACATAAACCCTTATTAGCGCTTATAAGTTCTACTCTGGAACTAATAAGGGATTGTCAAAACTCCAAACACAGACAGAAGTGGGGGGGGCGAGAAACCACAGGAAAGAAGGTGGAGAGTGCACAACAAATCTGTACTTGCAAAGCAATCTTTGTGAGACCAGTACCAATGCCTTTCACAGAACCTAAGCATCTCAAGAGAGAGAAGAAGATCTACTTCTTAGTTTATTTTGCATAAGGTTTGGTTTCCCTTCCTCTGAGAGGGGTTGACTAAAAACAATGAAACAAACTGGGAAAGTTAATGAAATCTCAATAATCTCTTTTTTTTTTTAGAATCATAACCTGCATTTGAACAAAAATTACATCAGATTCTTCAAATTTTAAAATATAGAATCTTTGATGATTTCTGAATAGCTGGAAAGAAAAACCATGCTGAAAAATTAAAGATGAATATTCTCTACAAAAGATATACATTATATACCAGCTTTAAAATACTTATTTTGCATAATGGCATGCAGTGCATCAGAACAAGGAAGACTGTCTATATCAACCCCAAAGTAGGCTGAAGTTAAAGAAAGGAAATTTCAAGAGTGCCTTCAGTGCCCAACTACTTGACAGTATATTATGATGGCAGACCCACGAGCTATCTGAAAAGGTCATACATATTCAGATGTCAAATAACTATAATTTTTGTATATTCAAAAGAACTAATATTCCACCTCTCACATGGAAATGGGCTTAGATATGTCTTTTCCTTGGAAAATTCTAATTACTTTTCAGATGGGTTTGCATTTAATAGATATTTAATGAGTGGTACACAAAACAGTGTCCCGATTTTCCTTTGAAAATGAGACTGAAAACGTGATGACAAAAACAACTTCTTTCAAGTAAATTAGAGCTATTTTACTTTCTGAAACTTAAATTATTTTTTCCCATGTCTTAGATTCCCATAGTAAATACTGTATTGGGAAGCTCAATCCACATTTTTCCACAGACAGGCTCTCAAACAAACTACTTCAGTGAGAAAATTATTTGTGTTCCCCAGAGACTATATATTTGGCATACAGGTGTTGCCTACATAATTATTTCTACCTTTGAAACACTAGACCAGACAAAGTATCTGAAAATTCATAGATTTTAGCATAGTAAATGAAAAAAAAATGATATCTTAAAAGCAAATACCCTACAGCTATTTGACAAGGGATGATTGTGAACTGGGTTAGAACCTTAGGAAAATAATACTGACCCATACAATGGCCCTCCAGGTCAAGACAAAGACTAGTAAAAGACATATTTAAAGAAGAAATGTCTTATTATTTTTCCCTCTTTGAACAGTGGAATTGCCAAGATTATATAACTAAAGTTAACCTGTATAAGGTAAAATAACCCATATTTTACTAACAGACTGTAATTCTCATTTAGTTGTAATCCTGTGTTAGACTGTTACTAACATTTATAAAACTGCCTGTGATTTTTAAGATCTTTTACAGTGGTTCATTGATGACCACCTAACTTGTACTTATTAATTATGAGGTATTCCAATAGTTAGACATGAATTCATTCTACTCCTTAAATTTAATGACAGTCATATCTCTCCTAAATATGTTTGCAATTAAATTGTCTCTGACTGCTCAAAATAATCTGATTTGTAGTTTGTACAGAACAAAGAACTCACATTTCTTTTTAGTATCTTAAATATGCAAATCCATGCTTTAAATTTATACTGTTTGTTTTTATACAGGTTCAGAAACGAACTATAATTCTTAAGTAACTTACAAGCCAAATACGCTCCCTTGTTTTTCCTCTCTTTTTCATATTTTAAGAGTTTTTACTTAATTACTGTTTAGATGGTACGTTGACATAATTTGATTGAAAGTTTCCAGTAATATCATATAGTAATTCATGTAAACACATTTGGCATTTACTTCATACAATTTATACTGTTTTCTTCACTGCTATTTTTTTACTGTTTGGGTGATTCTTAATTGTACATAATAAATACCCAAAATAAATCAAATAGATATGGTTAGTTCTATACAGAGTCAAGTAAAATGGTTTGACAAATATTTTTACTTACTTGATTACTTTTTTTTGATTCACATGATTCCTTCTAGGCAAGAACATTATTTATTGTTATAACCTCCCCCATTACCTAAGCTAGTCTTTTATACAATGAAATGTTAGGACATAACAGTGGAAAACTTCTGGGTTTAACATTTTTGAAATGTAGAATTTTTATTTTATTTTGCTATTGTTGTTTGCTTGTTCCTAAACTATATTTTCTTAAAACCTAAGTTAAAACCTAAAAGCCTTTCTGGATCTACAATAATAAAAATGTCCATCTTTAAATTTAAGGCTGCTTTTGAATAATCAGCAGGGGAAAAAAAATTCTAGAAGGAATAAGAGACTGAGTCAAATACCAGATGGGAAAAATCAAGACTGACTGATGTTCAGAAGAAGAAAAACAGAAATTAACAAGAAGAGAGTGGAGGAAATATCACCCATGATTGAATAGAGTAGAAGCTTAATGAAAATAAAAATGAAGTCTCCTCAGGAAAGGAAAATCCTACTTGGAAGAAGGAGGACAACCAGTGAATAAATAATGAATACATAGATAAATACATTCATTAAAGACATTTTCTACCCCTTAAGGTATCCCTAAGTCCTAAGGTTTAAGGTATGAGGGAGGCTGTTGAATGGATGTGTTTATCACATCTGTTTTAACACAGATGAAACAAGAAAGCAAGGAAAATTACACATTCCAGTGACGCTGATGACTAACAATAGTGATGATATTAAAATACCCTTTTATGGATGAAGAAACTGAGGTTCAAACTGTTTAGCCACACACTTGATAAGCAGCATTTCTGGGGCTCCTGAGTCCAAGCACTCAAATATTTTTCAGTGACAAGGGCCTTTCGCTAGATAAAACATTAAATGCAAACTTAAGTTTGGGGGGAAACTTGGGGGGGGGGGGTTCCTGCATCGAGCTAATGGTACCAGAACTTATTATACAAATTGGTGAGAAGACACAGAAACTTGTATAAATCAAGGGTTTGATAGCTATTATAAAGCTGTCAAAATGTATCTGGTTACTTGAAAGGTATGTACATTATTACTTATCAGTGGTATATTTTTTTATTAAAATAAATGCATTGGTTTGAAAAGTCATGGGTGTGCAACTGCTAAAGGCAAAGTGGGATTGGAGGGTTATCATTTTAAACTCTGGGAAAACAATTTTTTCATAATTCAAGGTAAGAAACTTCAGTGCAGTAATTAAAGGATGAGTAATTTCAGTGCAGTAATTGAAGGATGAGTCAATGAGTACTAGCTGTGTAAAACAAAAATTATTTCAGCATCTATATAAATAATTAGAACTTTGTTTTGCTATAAGTATGATAGTCAATTGATTTTTTGCAAGTCAGAAAAACAATATTCATCATAAATTCATAAAAGAGAAAGGTATTCTCTCAGATACCAGATACTAATTAATGAATTATTACTTTATCTCATCTATTCATTAATTAGTATCAGAATAGTTAGGTGGATCTAGTCTTAACTTGTTGTAACTGTATGTGATCTAACAGTCAAATGTGCTCATTTCAATTTAGATGAAATGGACATCGTTATGTGTCTGAAAGAACTAGTAGATTCAAAGATAAATAGCATAGGGCACCTGGGTGGCTCAGTTGGTTAAGCGACTGCCTTCAGCTCAGGTCATGATCCTGGAGTCCCGGGATCGAGTCCCACATGAGGCTCCCTGCTCAGCGGGGGGTCTGCTTCTCCCTCTGACCCTCTTCCCTCTCTTGCTATCTGTCTCTCATTCTCTCTCTCTCAAATAAATAAATAAAATCTTTAAAAAAATAAAAATAAAAAGATAAATAGCATAAAGCATATTCTCTCTAGAACTTACATTCTAAGAATGCTTAGTTGGAATAGTTCATTCAGTAAGTATTCATTCAGTAAGTATCTGAGAACTTAATTACACTCTGCTAGTTCTAGGCATGATGTTCCTAAAAAAGGACAAAATGAGGCCTCTTCTCTCAAGTAACTTACTGCCCAGCGCCCAGCATGGAGCTCAGTGCGGGGCTCAAACTCAGGACCCTCAGATCAAGATCTGAGCCGAGATCAAGAGTCAGATGCTAAACCGACTGAGCCACCCAAGCGCACCCAAAAAAAATGCTTCTGAATTCATTAAAACATATGAACTCCTTAAAGTTCCAGAGGGTGCAAATAGACTCAGTAGTAGGTGCCAAGAAATTCTGAATGAGATTTTCAATTTTGTCTACCTCCTCAAGAGTAGGCAGAATCTCCAAATCATTTTGTTATTGAAACCTTGACAGCTTCTTTAAGAGTTTCTGAATTGACAAAGAAATGAATAAGAACTCATACCCTAAGTCCTAGGTGAAACAAATATAATTATGAATAATCATCAAAAAGTCTAGCTGTCTTCATACATCACATCAAACACACTTTTCTATTAAGCTGCTAATGTACAAAAACAAGAAATAAAGTTTGCATTCCACAATGAATGCACAGAGATAAAACACAGAGCAACAGATTCTTCAGTGACATTAATAAGGTACTTGGTACATTAAGTCTAAACAAAGTTTGTAGGAGCAGGAATATTTATAGTAACCTCCTGGTATCTGCCTCAAATGTAATTAATTGACTATATAAAAATCCATTAGCATTCTCATTTTTTCTCTCCTAACTAAATCAAAGCAGATAGCATAATTCATTAGCCAGGATTAAAAAATAATAATAAATTTCACAAGGTTTTCTTGGCATTAATGTAAAATTTCTTCACATCTCCAATCTTAAAAAGTTAAAAGAATTATACTGGGATGTAAGAAATACAAATGATTTCCCTAGTGAAATAAATCAAGTGTATTTTGATTGTTAATGATTGAAAGCAAACAACAGATGATTTAGGTTTATAATTTTAATATTTCATGTTATCGTTTTAAAAGAGGTTTACTAACATTCTATAAAAACAATTTAACCTGCAATTTGACCACATCCAGCCAGCTCACCCAGAGACCAGAAACATGGCCCAAACACTTAAGCCACACATAGTAAATTAAGAGATACCATGATTTCCTCCTCTATCATTAAACTGAGAGAAAACCTATTTAAACTAAAGCCATATTTTAAAATTATATATTACAGAAACTACCAGAAAACCAAGTCTCATGCATGATTTCTTACTTTTCTTATTAGTCATTACATTACTCTTTATCAGTTGAAGCATGTGTAGTTATTTTTATGTGCATTTCTATTTACCAAATTTATCATAATAAGCACTCTCCCTTTTTCTGCATTTGAGGTTTGTATGGCATGCGATTCCTGAAGTATTCTTTAGCTACCAGTGTTTCTTTCAGTCTTTTCTTATTTTCTCCCTCTAATCAGTCCTTAAAGGAGAAAGGTGCACCGCTTTCTATTCTTGGCTTTCCTGTGTTCATTCTTCCTTAGCAGAGTAAAGCAAGACTAGCAACATAAAGCATCTATTGTAGAAATTTTTAATTTCTTATCACTTATACCTTCCCACACCAATACCTCCTTCCCCATTAACACTAATAACTTATTTTTAGTTTAAACTATCATTAACTTAGCTCTGCTTAAAAATTCAGTTAAAAATCTATGCTTCTTTAAGAGTAAAGACAAAAGTATTTAACCCCCCAACACACACACAGATTTTTGAACTATGAACCAAACTAATTTAGCAGGGATAATGTTCATCTTTGTTTTCTTTTTAGTGTGCTACACAGGATTTGGTACATACTACAGACTCAATAATTGTTGAATAATTGAATAAATGGTCAAAAGATATTTTCCACTACTTTTTCTCATTTCAGGGAAAGTGCAGTGTTGTGAAAGTTTGCAATATAGACAAGAAAAGTGTAATGCTATGGTTAGAATTCTGGTCCTGTACAAAGACAACTTTGGTTTTAATTATAGTTCTGAAATTGATGGGTGAGTTTTTGACAATAAAATGTCTTTATCAATATATTTTTCCTATCAAGTGGATATTGTCATATTTTCAGCATTTACTTAACCAAACTTTAATTGTCCCAATTATCCATCTATAGTGGAATAAATGGTTCGGAATATTTCATTACTAAAGTCAGAAAATGACCTGGTTATGAAATTTAGCTTCTTAATAAAGCCTCCCTGTGGAAAAAGCTCAGAACATAAAACTCTAATGGGACTTCTACACATTTTGAGATTTTGAGATAATGGTTCAATAAACAAATTAGAAACTTTATCTTCTGGAATGAGTAAGCTACATAAGGTAGTTAGCCTCTTTTCCTTACTCTATAAGTTTCTAATCCCAACAGTGATGATCAAATCTCTCAATGCAAAGGCTTTTCATCATTAATGAACAAATTCCATTATGAATTTGGAAATACTCAAAATTAATCTCTCCTTCCCCTACATTGCCAAATCCCTTATACCCCTGGTGCAAGATTGATTAGTCTGTCTTGCATTAAAAGTATTCATTTATGTATCTCTCTTTCATAGTAGATGCTGAGCTCCTGTAAGATAGATACAATCTGTGTTTCCCTGTGTCTAGTGCATTATTACTTTGTACTAATAGATGGTCAAAAACACTTATTGAATTAAATTTGGTAGACTTTTTGTATATCTAAGATGCTTGGCGATTATATATCCAGATTTTATTAGATATCACCAGGCTAAGCTTAGTCTTCTTAAAATATTACATTTTGGCTACTAACCCTTCTTTCTAAAAATTCTAGAAGCAGAAAGATGTGGGAAATAAACTGAATTATATTAAACCTTACATTAACAGATTTTTGGTTACTTTATGCCAAAATCAACTGTGGTCCTACTCTTCCTTCAATGTACAGTACTCTTAACTCCAGTAGAATTTGTATCTTCATGGGGTTTCTTGGTCTCTGTCACCACTGGACTAAATCATAGGGAAGCAGTGTGGATTGAGGTTAAGATAGCAGCCTTTGGAATCAGACTGCCTGGTTTTAGATCTCCAATCCAACACTCACTCATTAAAGAAACTAAGGCAAGATATTTAAACCTGTGAAAGCTTTGTTCTCATTTTTTAACTGTAGATAATAATAATATGTACCTGTCGGTTATTTGGGGGGATAAATAAGATAGCTCATAGATATGACTTAGCAAATAAACACACTGGCATCTAGTAAGTAATGAACATTAAAAGAAAAAGTCTTTGAGTTCTGATACAATGCTTAGAGTGAAATAAGCACTCATTAAATATTCTTTTGAATAAAGTAAACGCGTCTTGATTTCTTATGTGTTAGGCAACTGAAAGCCTATGGTTGCTGATCATTGTATTATAAAATTATCCTGAGATGTTTAAAATCTAGTTATATGTGTGTTCCAATTAGTGGGTATATCAAGGTATTGCCCCATCCTTTTTTTAAAAAGGATGACACAATATTTTTTGGAAAAAAAAAAAAAACTGATCTCACAGAAGACATGAAGTTTATCTATCTTTTCATCTGCTTCTTTTCTGAGGATTACCATTCCCCTCTGTGCCTAAACAGAAGCACGGCTGCTAAAATGTTGACATGTGAGAGTCATGGCATGCTATTCAGACCAGCCTATAAGCTTACCAAAAAGCCAACTGAAAAATTAAAAACTAAAAAAGGAAACCATAGCCACCATAAGAAACACCAGCACTATCACTGACAAAAACAGGAAGTTACAGCCAAGAACCAGATACAGAACTAATTGGTTGAGTACTGGATTTTTAAGACATAGTACAGGAATGCCCCAAATAATATATTTAAACAAATATTTGTTAAATATGTAAATCAGAAGAAAGTAGAATACCTTGACACATTGTCTAATAATCTGAATACACAAAGTCTTTGTGATTGTGAAAAGAAATGAAGCCAAAAGTCACCTGGAAACATCAGCAAATGTCAAGATATAACTATAGGAAAATGTCCCACTTTTAAATTACATCACTAAAAAAATCATCCCCCCTTTAAATTACAATCACATCCCATTTCATGGACCATCTCTAATTCTACTACAATTATTTTTATTTATTTATCTTCAAGATCTTTGTCTTAAAATAATTTGCTATTCATATACATGTATCTCATTCTGAAACTAGTATTTTTAAACGCTAAGAAAGTCTGTGATGATACAGCATTACTATATCAAAAATGTGCTGTTGACATCCTTCAACATAATAAACAAGATTCGAGGATATAAAACTTTCACAAAATCCTTATCTGTAAGGGTGCCTAGGCGGTTGAGTTTGTTGAGTGTCCTACTCTTGATTTTTGGCTCGGATCACGGTGGGGGTTGTGGGATCAAGCCCCATGGAGAGCTCCATGTGAGCATGGAGCCTACTTATGATTCTCTCTCTCTCCCTCTCCATCTGTCCCTGCCCCCACCTTGTGCTTGCTCTCTCTCACTCACAAAAGCAATCCATCAATCAATCCTTATCTCTAGGAGTAATCTTGGAATACAACTGAATAACACAGTAGTTTAAAAAGTAGTTCAGTAAATTAGAATGAGGTTAAAAGTAAAACAATTCTGATTCACTGTGACCTTTCTGAATTACAACTTCATGTGACTCTTTTTTATTCTTCTAATAGTTTCTTTAAGACAGCATGTAACATAAGTTTGTATGCTTTATTTCTACTAATACTTTTATGTGATTCTATTTACCTCACTGATACTTATTTTTCTATTTCTTATAACTTTCAATAAGATTTTAAAACATATGAAAATTATTTAAAATCCAAACATCTAATGATTAAGTTTCTTGCCCAATGTCATATTTTATGAGATAGTTCTTCATAAACTGATACATATTACTGAGAAGGAGACATATCTATTTCTCTCCTGGTGTGGATATCAGAGACTGGTTCCATAGAGACCAAATTAGAGAGAATGAACAATTTTGAAATTCCTCCTGAGTTAGGCCTTTATTATTTTATTTAAAATAATTTTCACAGGACACCTGGGTAACTTGGCCGGTTAAGCTGCTGCCTTCAGCTCAGGTCATGATCTAAAGCCCTGGGATCAAGTCCTGCATTGGGCTCCTTGCTCAGTGGGAAGCCTGCTTCTCTCTCTGCCTGCCACTTCCCCTGCTTTTGCGTTCTCTCTCTCTCTCTCTCTGATTAAAATATATGTTTTTACATATACATATATAAAATAATTTTCACAAATACCATATATCACAAAGAATACCATAGAGACAAAATATGATTCAAAGTGGATTATAAAGACTACTGAGATTTCTCTCCACTCACGTATATAAGGAGTAGTATCGCCTATGTTATTTCAATTTTAGAACTTTCAAAACCATACTTAGTAATGATATTTCTGATGGTGCTTGCCAAGGATCTAAATAACATGGGGAAGTATGAGACTAGAGTGTAACTTTTGCTCTCATTAAGCTTTTTGCTATAGATTATGTCTATAGTCAAAAGCAAAATGTTATATTCCATTCACATTGGTCGAAAGATTAATTTATATATAAAGTATATTCGTTTCTTCTGCATAGTTTGAGATATACTGAATGGCTACAAAGAAAATACCAAATTCAATTTCTTTTTCAGAGTATAACAGCAAACAAAGGTATTAAAACCGACTAGATTCCCAGGACTAAGTAGTTAAATTCTCCTACGTATTTATACATTTAAAATTTTAATAACAATTTCAGTGTGTTCTTAAACACCAACCTTGCCTAGTGCAAAATTAACAAATTTGGGGATTAAGTGGAAGTTTTCATCTGATATATCAAATTTTATATTAAAAAGATTATTTTTAATTAATTTTATTTCAAATGCAAAGACAGTTTTAATAAAAATCAACTTGGTGACAGTGTTCAGAGTCGTTGCTACTATATTAAGGGTCAAATATGCATTCCAAACGAAGGTGTGGTACACATATCCTCCCGGGCAGCCTAAAGGGCCAAACCATGAAGCAAAATAATTTTTTTTTAAATTACCCCTCTATCCTTCAAACACTGAGGTATCAACCCTGGATTTTTAAATAAAATAATCTTTATTAAAGCACTAATGCATTGTAAGGAAACATGTATTTGATGCACAGACATCACCGAAGACTATATTTTATATCAATTAAGTAACATACCACTGTGAGATAGAAAAACACATAATCAATGCAGTATCTAATTCTGTTAGAATTAGATTACCTGAGTTCCAATGATATTTCTTCCCTCTACATAAAAGAGACATATTTTTTTTCTTTCAGTTGATCTAGAGTTATAATAACAGAGTCACTAAAAAGCAGACAAAACTTAAAAATAGTATATGTAACCCCTCTTGTGGGGTACAGGCCAGCACCACACAAACACTGTTAATATTTCTACAACAAACCGTGGATCAACACATCAAGTGAGATAAATTTGGTCTATAAACAGACTCTGTTCAGTTTTAGGCACGTTTTGCTGCCCAGTGAGTTCAGGCTGGGTTCATTTCTGTCAGTCACTCAATGATAATACACTCACAGGTAAGCAATACCACTCCAAGGAAAATAGAGAAGACTCTTACCTTGGCACGTAAAACCTCTTTCTTCATAGCCAGCATTGCATGAGCACTTGCCAATGGGTACAAGCCATTCGCCTTCTGTACTGCAGTACATCCTGGGAGGATCTTCCTCCTTAGAATTGTTAACACAAGATCCTCGAACCTCCACCAGGGATTGGGAATCCATGGGTACTGTGTCTGGAAACATAGCCAGATTCTTCACTGTAAATGGGCACTTTTTGAAGTACACTCGTACAGAAACTAAGGCAACACAAGCACCAACATCTTGAAACGCCAAATAAAATCCCTTTTTGTTGACAGGACCTACTTCTCTAACCTCAGTGTTGAGTTTCAGAATACGGTCCCCAAGATCCATTTGGGTGAAACTCTCATCAGCTGCAATGGTGTCAATCTTTGTAAACTGATGTTCTCGAAATTTGACCCCATGATCATCATCAGACTCCATGTAGTACAAGTTGAAAGTCTCCTTGCAAGTTCCCAAAACCAATGGAATGCTATTGCAGTCCCGTAGAGTGAACTTGAGCTCCACGTAGATCTTCTGAGCTGAGTTCCTGGGGACCCAGTTTGTCCTCAGCCAATTATTTTGACTATGATCCATGACATTGCACACCTGGTAAGTCCTGATGGGTGTGTAATGTTCATCAACACCACTGATCTCTTCCCACTGAAGAATCAAAGGAGAAAAAAATGAGAGGCAGAATTAATGAATGACTCATAATGAATAATAATGAATACAAAATGAGGGTGCTAATTAAATCACAGGATATACAAAATTATTAAAGAGAAACCTCAGTGTTACTCATTAAAGATCATGACATGGAGCAACTCCATGACATTCTTTTTTTTTTTTTTAAAGATTTTATTTATTTGACAGAGAGAGACACAGTGAGAGTGGGAACACAAGCAGGGGGAGTGGGAGAGGGAGAAGCAAACTTCCCACTGAGCAGGGAGCCCGATGCGGGGCTCGATCCCAGGACCCTGGAACCATGACCTGAGCCGAAGGCAGACGTTTAACGACTGAGCCACTCAGGTGCCCCTCCATGACATTCTTATATGTAGGTTTATTATTTGCAGGTTTCTCTGAGTTCGTTGACACTAAGTAATTTATAATTTTGATGAATGCATTCAAATTGTATTGTGGTTTGTGGGATATCCAGGAAAAAAAGTTGCTTAGCAATTGATTATACCTAGACAAATATTCCAGCATCAAAACCTCAAATCAGTTAACTCAAATAACACTATGAAATGGTTTTGTTGTACAGATGGTTTTAATTGTGTTTTGTTTGTTATTTAAAAAGAGAACGAAAAATACAGCTGCCTAAAATAAATTTTTATTCATCTTACCCCAATTTGGTCCAGAATTTAGTAAAATCAATATCTGGCAAAACAAGGAGAATCTAAATGATGTCATTACCACATATCTCCACACATGACCTTTTTTAACATACTCAGTCATTTCAAGGAATACATGATGAACTACAAAAGAAGATTTGAAGTGAAAATACAAACATGTCTCCCTCTGCCAACAAAATAAAAACCTAATAGTTATACACAGAAAACAGAAGATGTAAATGTAGTGAACATTTCAATTCCTAATATCTTTTACTCACACTGAATTTTACACAAGCAAGAAATAAGTGGCTATTTCCTTTTTTATTATTACAGCAGTTAAAGTTATCCTAACACTTTTTTCAATGCAAAAACACTTAAAAAGTTTCAAGACTTTTTAGGAGAGTGAAGCACTGCTTTCTGTGATCCTTAGCATAGGTTTTTAAACTGGCATCACGTTGTCTGTGGTACTTATGATTCTGCAACTATTATACTATCTGTTTCTAACTATTATACCTGTGTCTACACTTTTTTTTGCCATGCCAAATTTTGCCCTGTGCTGCCAGGAAAATCTATCATCCTTTGTCATGTCATACTTGAATTCAAAGACTTCTATGGCTGCCCATTGTCTATACAAATAACTTCAAACTCTTTAGTTTGGTATTGACATTCTTCCAAAAACTAATTCCAAAATACATTTTTTTTTCTAAAAGTTTGAATGGAGATTAGTGAATTACATGTTTCACATACTATGTCCTTGTCAGTGTGAACTTTTTTACTGTTGTCAAAAGCCACGTTAGATCTTCCTTTGTTTATGGTATAACTCCAACTTGACTGTACTCTTTTCTCCTTGAAGCCATCCATACCCTTGCCATTCTTAAGAAATTCTCTACTATATAACCTTTATTATTTTTTCTTTTTTTCCAATTTTTTATTTAAATTCTAGTTAGTTAACATACAGTGCAACATTGGTTTCAGGAGTAGAATTCAGTGATTCATCATTTATGTACAACCCCCTGTGCTTATCACAAGTGCCCTCCTTAATGCCCATCACCCATCTATCCCATGCCCCCTCCCCCTCCTCCATTAACCCTCAGTATATTCTCTATCTTTAAGAGTCTCTTAATAGTTTGTTTCCCTCTCTTTTTTTTCCCTCTCCTCCCATATGTACTATACAACCTTTATTAAATGCCTTATGCATTTATAAATTTAATTCATGATGCATGCTAAGATTAGTTTAATTTTGTTTCATATGCATTTGCTACATTTTGGACCTCTTCATAACCTCCATAATATGCAGCACACAATATCAGAGAGATGTATAAAAATTATTATTTTTTCTCATAATATATGTAGAAATCATTCAAGGGAGTACAAATATAAACTTCTTATAACAGAATATATTTTATTTTATTTTTTAAAGATTTTATTTATTTGACAAAGAGAGCACAAGCAGAGGGAGAGAGAGGGAGAAGCAGGCTCCCTGCTGAGCAAGGAGCCCAATGTGGGACTCGATCCTAGGACCCTGGGATCATGATCCGGGCCGAAGGCAGCCGCTTAACCAACTGAGCCACCCAGGTGTCCCCAGAATATATTTTAATTTTGTAAATAAATATATAAATAAAATCCTTGTGAAACGCATTAGAAATGCGTTCCAAATTCTTTTCTCCATTAAGAGAGCTAATTATTTTCATCAGGAAAGGCAAGTTTTCAATACTTAACTAAATCGATGGCATTAAAATATATGAACATTTTTCTATTTATGTATATTAAAAACACATAGGAATTCCAATCCATAGCTTCCAGTCACATTAGATAAAATTTAATCTATTGAATTGATGGTAACTACAAGGAAGAAATATAGCATTTATTTGGCCACTGGACCACATTAGAAAAAAAATAAATTGGGGCGCCTGGATGGCTCAGATGGTTAAGCATCTGCCTTCGGCTCAGGTCATGATCCCAGGGTCCTGGGATCAAGTCCCACATCAGGCTCCTGACTCAGCGGGGAGTCTGCTTCTTCCTCTCCCTCTGCCTCTCCCACTGCTCATGCTCTCTCTCTCTCTGTATCTCTGTGTCTCAAATGAATAAATAAAATCTTTAAAAAAAATAAATAAATTATTTACATTAGGATGTTTGAATTATCAAATCCAATTTGTAGACCCCACCAATGTGATAAACACAGTTTAAAAACTTCTTATTCTCTCTTGCTTTTCTACCAACCTAAAACAAAACAAAAGCAAATAGTAAAAAGCACTACTGATGTTAATAACCTTGATCAATTCAGGGTCTAAAATATAAGAGAGGCACCCATTTTCTGGAAGAAAAATTAGCTTGACTTCACTGTCATACCAAAAGTCCAACAAAGGAATAAATTTAGACTGTTTTAGAAAACCCTAGACATGATATACAAAATATATCTTAATATAAGAAAAGAAAATGTCCACCCTGTACTTTTAATAACCACTAATACACCATTTTCAAACACCCACTCTATGAATTTATTATACAGGGAGCTCTTAAGAAAAAAAGTGTGCATAAGATTCTCAGTTCTGATGATTTCACACTGAGTTGCCTTTAATAGTGAAGTCACAGTCGAAGTAAAATTCATATACATGTTTAATATCAGAGAAACATAAAGAATGAACAGAGTTGGAACTTCAAAAAACTCTGATGTTAAAAAGTCAGTATTATGTGGAATTTTTCTAGTATTACATTGGTTCTATAATAACATTGTAAAGAACTATGACAGGACTAGTAAAACTCCAGACAATAAATGCTTTACATGACATTTTACAGAAAATTAGATCACCGATATCATTATTTAAAAATAAATCAACTGACTTAAATTTTTTTAGGTCAAGGTTTTTTGGGGTTTTTTTGTCTTTTTTATTTATCAGAAGAGATATGAGTTTGTACAACTAATGAATTGGTTGTAAGTGTATCTTGCTATGAGCAGTATTTTACTAGACATCAAATAGGTGATGACCATATAGAGATTTTCATAATTTGATATAAAATATGATTTTAATTAGGGAGATCTCACTGTAGTTTAACATTTTTCTTCTCAATGTTAATTTGCCAAGCTATCACAAGTCCTTGAATGCAGAGGTATAATGTGCAAGAAGATAATGTGAACAGCACCAGCCTGCTTTGCACATAAAAGGTTGCAAGGAACAATAATTATCACTTCATTAATTTGTAATGACGACCAAATTGCCTGTAAGTGATGGTGTTTTGCTATCTCAGTCCACTTGCAAAAAGAGCAAGTCCCAAGCCCTAGCACTTGCTGGGGACTGAAGACAGTAGAAATAAAATCCCTAAATGAGCATATTCTCAATAGAAGCAGCAACAACAGAAATCACTAATTAAGGCTGTGGCTGTAATGTTTACACTTCAGAAACTTAAAGAATGCCCATGTTTACCCTTTCTTCCAAGAACTAATGTGTAATGTTCATAAATTATTAGAAATACTATATTGCCATAGTGGGTGTCCCAAGGAAAACGTGGAAAAAGAAAATGGGTGACATATAGAATTGGTGACATATAGAATCAGGTGGTACAAAGAAAGCACATTTCCCTTCATTTTCCTAATTAAAAAAAAAAAAATCTCTGCAAGGGGTATTCAGCAGTAACACTGTCTTCAGCAGAAGGGGATACAGAACTAGGAAGAACTCAAAATTTTTCTAAAGGTTAAATTCCCCAAAATCAACAATTCTGACGTTAAGCCTAATTCCCAGATTCTTATTCTGAGCTTTTATTATTAGACCACAAAGGCCAGAACTGAGTTCCTTGTTTTTTTTTTTTTCTTTTTCCAAATTATTACAAACATAAGAAAATCATGTATCCAGACTTCCTCTCCCTAAAAAGATCATTCTGAAACTTATTCCCAGAAGCAGAAACAAGGTGAACCTCCCCACTATCAAAACACAGTGTAGGATACAAGAGACAATTTATATTTTTCTAGAGAGAACAGTTCCTTGTCACTGAGTGAAATATGTATTTTGGGAGGAAAACACATATATTTTAATAATTAATCAGCATTTAACCTAATAACTATCCTTCTGATAAATCTCAATTATAGTAATTAAGGATTATATTAAATACTCTCTTGGATACATTTTTTAGCAACTTGTTTAAAGGGAGTAAGGAGGAAAATGTTTACATTTTCTTTAAGAGAGGAAAACCTGCAATATGTTTAGTGCATAGGCTAACATGGTTTGGGAAATACTTAAAAAGTAAGAAAAAGCACTTTTCATGATTTACCTGATAAGATTTAAAGCCAATTTCTTAGAAATTTACAGATGACAATAAAAAGAAAATGATCACTGATATTCTTATGTTTACAATATTACATTTGCATTTCAATGGCTAATAAGAAACACATAATTCTGCACTTTGCAAAATGCTAACGATGACTAATCTGGCACTCAATAATTGTATGTGATAGTAAGTTGATTCATGTTATTCTTTCTCCACTCATGTTTCTTACTCCCATGTGTATTTCCCTTTGTACACACACAACCATTTCAAAATTCAGAAATTTTCATCCTAGAAATATTTGAACATTTACCATGCATCAGCATTTTAAATGTGGATATGCATAATCACTTATTACAGTAAGAATGTCACTGTCAAGTGTGAGGCACAGTTATATCTACAAAAATCATTATATTTCCATTTACTAATAAACGGTTTTTTAGCCCATTCTGGTCTGAAGAGCACACATACACACAGAGATATATATTTCTAACAGTATTATATAAAAAGGTAGAGTAAGATAAAACAGTTGAAACAAATGAGGAATACAATTTTTTTTTTAAATTTTCTTGCTGTTGATGTTGATTTTTGGTCAAATCAGAGAATTAAATTTGTAACCAGGGATTGAAGAGAGAGATGGGGATTTGATGTTGGAAAGCTGGCATCAGATAACAGTATTTGGTTATAGTCTAAGAATAGAAATGCCCAATAGGGGCATGCCTGCGGCGGTATGGCTGGCAATCTTTATAAAATGACTACTATCCACTCCCCCAACTACCTATAACCCCTAAATATTCTGCAGAATGTTGATTATCATCAAATTAGAATTGCCTTATTTAAATGGAGAGGACAACATCCCACTCTCGGTCAAGTATACTGAAAAGAGCTGAAAAACCAGGAAAGGAGGGAAAGGCCAGAGATTATTTTCTTTTTTAAAGATTTAATTTATTTATTTGACAGAGAGAGAGAGATCACAAGAGGGGGGGGGGAGCAGGAGAGGGAGAAGCAGACTCCCCACTGAGCAGGGAGCCCAATGTGGGGTTCGATTCCAGGACCCTGGGATCATGACCTGAGCCAAAGGCAGATGCTTAACCAACTGAGCCACCCAAGTACCCCTGGCCAGAGATTACTAATAAGGAAAGCCAACAAAAGATTTCAGAGAGTGAAATGAAGAGTTAGGACCTGGATGATATAAGAGCCCTGTGCAGAATTCTCAGGAACATTGGACGTACCGTGGTACTTTCTGCAGTTGTAATAAGCTGCAGGCTCTTAATGGCAGTGCCTTCAGAAAGCTTGGGGGGTGGGTTGGAGGTAGTTCTTGGGTCCCCTACAGGGTCTACCTTGGATCCTCTGTCTTTACTTTAGCCAGTACCTCACACTCACAAATGGTTCCATCTTCATTCTCAGTAATTCTCAGTTCCTTAAACCTCTGGACTGAGACAAGAACCAGAGTGTCCACTGCTCCACCATTCTACAATTTGATTTTAGTCATTTTCCTTCCAGCTGGGAGTCAGTGGTACTGTGCTGAGATCTCAGGGCGGCTGCCACATCTTGGCACCTGTGGATGAACGTGCCATATTTCTGACCACAATTGTCTGTCTACTTCCCTATGTCAGTAGTTCTTATTTCCAGTTAAACATTAGCCAGAGAGCTTTGTAAAATACTGCTTCGTGGGTGTCTATCCACACTAACTGTTTTTAAATTGCCTAGGCAATTCTAATGTACACTTAAGTTTGAAAACCAATGTTATATGTTCCTTGCCAACTGGATTATTCACCTCTGATATCTACTTGACTTGGCTGTATACTCCAGTACCAATTTCCAAGACTTGTGAATCTCCTCAGAAACGTTGTCTAAAGTTTCTAGATACCACTTTCCCTTCTCTGTAGAATGGCCTTTTGCTCAGCCTTCATCCCATCTGTTTGAAGATTTTAGATTTGCCAAGTCCCAGACATGACTTAATGAGGCTCACCTGAATAACCTCATCTTCTACCTCCCACAAAGATTTGTAAGATTCTATTACAAATAAAGTAAATCTCATCATGGTGTTCTTCTATTTCACATCTGGTGGTAAATGCAAAGTGTGTGCTTTACAAAAAGATGTAAACAGTGTGTGGGGAGTGTTACCTTCAAGCGTACTTCTCCTGGTATGAAGACAAGAAAACTGGTTTTAGACCTATTACTTTTTTTATAGTTTGGTACTTTCCTACTGTGATTTTCTGTGGTGATTTGTGATATTCTAAGATGCCTCTCTCATAGAAGTTTTATTAAATTATTAAATATTTCTATGTAAAGCTTAGGATAGAAAGTTTTATTAAATTATTAAATATTTCTATGTAAAGCTTAGGTTAGAAACCGTGGATAGTAAAAAGATAAGTTACATGTGATTTTTGCTATCCAGAAGTTGATGCTGGAGAGAGAGGCAAAAGTGTCTCACATAAGGCAAATGATGATATGCTTGCTCTTCAAGGTACTGCAAGGAGCTGTGGGGAAAGGAAGGATTTCCACTCTAAGGAAAATTGTGGGAAAGCATTAAGGAAGAAGAAATGGATGGGTAATAAAGATAGAACCTCTATGTGCTGAAATATGGGGCCACATTATATATAGAAGGTAAGCAAACAGAATGATGTGTGGGAACAGAACCTGTTTAAGGAACTGGATTCCAGTATGGACACTGAGCAGTGGTCTGTGGGCAGTTACTTAGAACAGAAAGGCCTGGGCCAATGTGGAAATATCACCTGGCATGCCTTGTCTTCATTTGCTACAGTGAGAAACCACTGAAAAGAGGTACATGTTTAGCTCTGGACTGGGAGATGATTCTCCAAAGAAAAGAAGAGGGCTATAGAAAGACCACTGCAAAGATCCAGAAGAGAGGTCTTAAGAAGATGACCTCTATTGAATGAATGTATATTGAACATTTCCCAAAAGATTATAAAAGGATATAAGTTTTTCTTATGAATGTATGCAGGATGTACCCAGAAGTGCAGAGAGTAACACAGCTCATTATATTAGAACTTTCTGATGACTAAAAAATAGAAAAATTCCTGTTTCTACTGAAATACTGCAAGAATCGACAGAAAAAATATCATGGAACATGCACATAAATAAATGCATTTCATTTAAATTTTCTCTTATGAAACAGTGTTCTCATTAGATTCTACATATCTCCTTTCAAAAATATTTAATTTATATGTATTGAATGACTACTGTGTGCCAAGCTCTGTATCGATAATTTATAGGAGACAAGGTACCTGTACTTAAGGAATATATTGTCCTTATGTTATAGCCATTGTTATATCATCTTTCATTTTATAAAGACATAGTCACTTATGGGGCACCCAGGTGGCTCAGTTGGTTAATTGTCTGCCTTCAGTTCAGGTCATAATCCCTGAGTCCTGGGATCGAGCCCTGAGTTGGGCTCCCTGCTCAGAGGAGAGTCGGCTTATCCCTCTCCCTCAGCCCCTCCCCCCAGCTTGTGCTCATGTTCTCTCTCGCAAATAAATAAATAAAATCTTATTAAAAAAAGACACAGTCACTTATTTATTTATTCATTATTCTTTCTCCTCTACACGGTCTCTGGTTTGGCTCATTTTCCCCTCTCAAACATCTAGCCCTGTGCCTAAAATCAAGTAGCCAATTCACTAAATTTACTAAGATTAAATATCATGTAATGGGCCTAATATTAAACTTATATAACTAACAAAGCACAGGAGTATGCTTTTGGGTACATAATGCATTGAATTTTCAAAACCATTATTTTTTATAATTATGTCTCAAAGAGTGGCCCTACTGAGTAAAGATAAAACCCATTCCATGTTTATAAGCATTTTTGCAATTCTTTTTTAAAAGAAGTGGGAAGTAAATTTCTAGGAACTATGTGTCAGTGAAGTTATGATAAAGATTTTTAGAATAGATGGTGGCAAAATTTTGGAACATGAAGAAAAAGAATCTTAAAGTCTGGGAGATGGTGGGACAGCAAAGGATAAACTTTCAAAAATGAATCAAAATGCTTAAAGGTCTACCAAAAAAAATGAACTTCTAGTCAGAGGAACTGACTTGCAACAGATATGATGTACTAAAATATAAAATATATCATGGGGAAATTAATATAAATTCACCATTGTCAAAAGTTTTCAATTAAACCTGTTATTTGAATTTATTTTTTCTGCAAGGGTGTAAATGTCAATATCAAAGCAAATACAAGAAAAGTGTAATCTGCACTATAGACTTGTGATTTTAAGGGTGAAATATTTCTATTTATAATGTAAAAGAGACATAACTACAAATATGTTATTCTTAGGACTATAGCCATGAAGTATACCATTATCTAAAACTCATCTGAGCAAAGAGGTCAATGCGGTTAAAAAATAATTTAATAAACTATTTATCGGTTCCATAAAATTTGGAAAAATCATTTATATTTATCAGAGATTTTCTCATTCTGTGTTCCTATTCATATGTATCCAAATGACTTACTCTTTATGGAATAAATTTCTCTTGAATATTAGGGAGTAGGAATTGAAACTATCATGTTTCCAATTCTTGGAAAAATGTTCAATATGAAATTGTCCAATAAAAAGGTCATTTTAGAATTCAGTATAACTGCTTGGAAATAATGGGGGGAAATTCCATGCACATTGGCTTAACTTGTCTAGACTGAAAACTGTGCTAAGATGGACATTTACAGAATTATTACAAATGGCCAACTACTTAGAAATTAATGCATAGCAGTGACAGCAGTACATTTCATATCAGTTGTGAGATTCATGTAATTTCCTGGTATGATAATGGGTCACAGCCACAGTAATTCATAGCAATTTACAAGATACCTGTGGAGCACTCACAGTGACGGAAATGAAATTAACTCATGTCACTGTGGAACATATGTTAGGTTTTATAGATCTTCAGATAACTAAGTTTATTTTTAACACAATAAGTATAATTCTTGAGAGCAATTCCATGAAATGTAAGGTGCTTTAAAGGAATTATTTCTTTTTCTTTTTTTAATTATTATGTTATGTTAATCACCACACATTACATCATTAGATTTTGACTACATCAAAATCTACAGTGATGATTTTAAAGCTCCAGACTTCTTTAGTTCTCTACACTGTGGGAGCAAACCTATTTCACAGGAACATTTTTAATCCTTTCTCCATTGAGTATCCTAAGGAGCCCAGATTAAGGATCTAAACTCTTTGGACAAATGGACCCTGGATTAGAAACCTAGCTCTGCTAATTAATAGGAGATTCAACAGATTATGATTTAATTTACACATCTGTAAAATGGAAAAAAAAATAGTAAACTCTGGAGATGTGAATAACAGATTATCCATTTAAAATAGGTGTAATAATGTGCAGCACCCAGGAAGCAGTAAACAAATATTATTTATTACTCTGCCAAAGCTAAGTTGAGAGCTTGGGTGGCTCATTCAGTTAAGCAGCTGTCTTCAGCTCAGGTCATGATCTCAGGATCCTGGGATCTAACCTCCCATGGGGCTCCTTGCTCAGCGGGAAACTGCTTCTCCTTCTCCCTCTGCCCCACCCCCTCCCCGCTTGTGCCTTCTCTCTCTCTCTCGCTGAGAGTTAACAGAAAATGTCATTGGAATACACAGATTTTTTTTCCTTATAAAATAATTTTCCTTATAAAATAATTCAAATATTTTTTTTAAATTCAAGCTTTCCTTGTTTCCCTTTTTTTTTTTTTTAACTAGTCTAGTGTTTCTTCAAATTTATTTAAGGTCATCACAATTGTGACAAGTGTAGTTGTTTTACTGTTTTGAAATTCAATATAAATATAATGACAAAAGTTAACTGAATATTGGACTACATCATATTTTTATTATAAATGATTCTGTTGTCTTTTATCTATGATAAATTTGCTATTCTATGTGGAGTAAAAGTTTTGCCAATAATATTCTACACTTTACCAGGTACTATATATAGTTCTGTAATTTTATTAGACATGGCCCTTCAATTCCTTTCACTATTCTTTTTTTATATATAATCTATCTGCATAACATGTTAATAGTCATATACTATAATTTTTTAGGATTTATTTACTTATTTATTTATTTTTAAGAGGGAGGGGCAGAGAGAATCTTAAGCAGACACCCCGCTGAACACAGAGCCCGACATGGGCCCCGATCTTATGATCATGACTCGAGCCGAAACCAAGAGCCAGATGCTTAACCCACTGAGCCACCCAGGTGCCCCATTCATATTCTATAATTTAATAAAATAAAAATATATATTATTATAATGCTTTTACTCCATACTGGTCAGGGTGTTGTGTCAATTGCCTACGTGGAGATAATAATAGTTTCACATAGGATTTTTCAGTTGCTTAATAGATGATATTAATAGTTAATAAGTGCTTATATAGTTCTTACCTGCTAAGTAAGTAAAACAAATACATATCAAGCACTTACATATGACAAAATTGTTTTCTGGTACTATCATTATGATAAAGATGCAAAAGTCATGCTTTCCTGCCCTTGAAAATCTTACATTTTAAACACAGAAATATGTGTAAGCCTAACATTAGACAGTCATTCATTTATTCCACAGAAATTCACTGTAGGCCAGGTACTCTTCTATGCCCTGGGGACCTCCTCTTCTTCATGAAAAAAAATAAGAAGGAAATCACAGTGTTTTCATAAAGCTTATGTTCTACTTGAAAGAAAACAAGAAAACAAAAGAATAAGCACACACACACAGGAACACACACAATAGGTGTAGTGGTGATGTTCATTACAAAGAAAAACAGATAAAAATAGGTTAAGAGGAGACAGTGGGTTGATTAAAATGATATTTTCGATGGGTTAACTGGGAATAAGGTCTAATTTTTTGCAGCCACTTGAATGAAGTGAGAAACCAGGCCAAGAAAGTATCTGCTGATAAAGCATCGCAGGCTGAGAGTACAAACTCCATTGGCTAAGAGACTGAGGATGGTGTTAAAATCTAGACAGAGCACAGAAGCCACTGTGGCTGAAATGGAGTGGTTAGGCATAAAGTGGTGAAATATTAGATCAGAGAAGTAGTTGAATATAAGAGCATTTAGGTCCTCATTGACCACGTGAAGGACTTTGGATTTTATCCTCAAACAAAATGAGAATTCAGTAAAGGGTCTGGCCAGAAGAGTGACATGTTCTGACTCATGTATTAAAAAGGTTAAGGGCTGCTGTGTAGGAAATGAACTGTAAGGAGAAAAGTTCTAAGAAATGAGATCATTAGGGGGTTATTAAAATAGCTCAGGTGACAGAGGACAGGATGTTACTGGTGGAGGATAGATCAAACTCTGGAAATGTTTTGGTAGGAGAGCCAAAGGACTTGATGATAGATTGGGTGCGGGACATTAGAGGAGGGTGGAGAATGTGATATATCCATCCAAGAATGGCAACAACCAGTGTGAAACCAGAGAAAGAGAACAGCAGCAAGGAGGTGGCATTTAGGCAAGAAATTTAAACATGAGTGGAATTTTGACTCGTAAAAATAGGTGATGATAGAGCAAGAGGAAAAAAAAAAAAAAAAAAACCACATTCCAGGCACAGGAAGCAATATGGAAAAATACAAACACAAAAACACCGACTGAGTGGTTATCATGAAGCTGCTGAAGTGAGAGATGAAACTTCTTTGATTAATTCAGCATTTACTTACTAAACACCCCTTATACACTATGGATTCTATAAGGTGCTGGATTTATAGCAGCAAGCAAAAATGATCTGAAATTTCTCTCCTCAGAGAGTTTACATTCTAGTGGAAGAGACAGGCTAAGAAACAAATAAAAACCAAAGGAGATAAAGAATAAAATTTATATTTTCTTATGTAGTAGTATGTTTTAAGAAGAAACAATAAAGGAAGCAAGGAGACAGTTGTGTGTGGGGGGGGGGCGGGTGAGGGGGAGATTTAAAACCAATGGCCCAGAAAGACCTCACCAGAGAGGAGATGTTTAAATAAAGACCTGAAAGGATGGCTCACTGTAGAGGAAGATTTCACTGAGGAGATATTTGAGTAAAGAAGTATGGACACATCAGGAAAGAGAATTCACAGCAAAGGAAAAAGAAGTAGAAGGCCCTAAGGAGTGTTTTTGGAGCAAAAAGCCACAAGGAGTGAGGTGTATGTGGTGTGTCCTAGGAACAGTGACAAAATGAGTATAGCAGAGGCAGAGTGGGGAAGTTGGAGGAATTAAGGTCCAATCTTGGGATGTGAGCAGAGGACCAACATGACTCACATTGCAGAGCCTCAATCTGGCAGCTCTACAGAGAATAGTAGAAGACTGGAGAAGTGGGAGATGATCCTATGAATGGTTTGGAATGTAAATGAGGTTTTTCTCATCATTTAAGAGATTCAAACAAAGATCGGATTTAGGGACATCACTTTGACAAGAGTATTTAGGATGGATTGGAGGAGGAGTGGAGGGAGATGAATTCAAGAATTATTGCAGTTAGTTAAGGGAGAGTGAGGGGAGTTTGGCTATTTTACTCATTATTGATTCCCAGCACCGGACAGGGATCCACATCATCATTCATTGAATGAGCAAATGAATGGGTTAATTTTTGAAAGAAAGTAATATTTTGGGAGTAGGACTACGACTTGGCAATTGATGGATATTTGAGAAATATCTCCAGGCTTGAGAAAATTAAAAGCCTGAAAATGACCCAGGTTTTAAAGCTAACATTTGATAATCAAACTGACCATTTTATGAGGATGTTACTAGTAACGGGCTAGTAACAGGCTTTCTCAGAAATGCATCATTTTATCCTTTCAAAAGCCCTACGCAGCAGGTGCCATTATCAACTAATTCTACAGAGAAGACAAAGGAAAGCTTAGTAAGAGATTCAACCACTTGCCCCAAATTGGACAGCTGTTAAATGGTGGAGTCTGGACTCAAACTCAGAACTTTTCCATTACAAAGCCTTTCCTATTTTCCACTAATCTGTGTTGGTGACTTGAAAATAATGTCATCAGCAGAGAGAGGCAGCAATAGAGGTAGGAAATGTTATAGGAAGAAGAGGAACAGTTTTGTTTAATATAAGCCAAGTTTGTTATGTCAACGTGAAACACAAAGACTTTTTCAAAAGCTAGAAAGGTCATCTAGAAGTCAGGGGAAAAAAGGGGGTATAAGGGTAGAAATTCAGATTTTGAAGTTGCATAATTAAAGCTCTGGAAATGGTTACGATGATTAAAAAAGAAGAAAAAGGAATTTTAGAGACAGTATTTGAAATGCTTTATGTTTAGAGGTTAGGAAGGGAAAGATGAGCTGATGAAAGAAATGGAACGTTTATAAAAATTGTTCTTTCAAAGCCTCTATATTGAAATCATCTCCACATCACAAAGGGTTTTTAAGTTAAGTATAGTAAGTACTGCTGGAAAAGGAGCATTTATAGAGGTAGGATGGGAATAGGGAAAAAACAAGTCAGAGATAGCAGACAGGAGAGAACTTCAAGAATTTTTTTAATTTAATAAGAAGAATAGAGTAAAAAGCATATGGTCTGAGAAGAATAAACTAGTAAACAGTGACTTATAAAAATGTTTTTATTTGTTTTTTAGGTAGCAGAGGTTTTTCCAAAACTTTATGGAATTAAGGAGGGTATAGAAGAGAAGTTGAGGCAGTAATTGTAAT
Organism: Neomonachus schauinslandi; assembly: GCF_002201575.2. Classification (NCBI taxonomy): domain Eukaryota; kingdom Metazoa; phylum Chordata; class Mammalia; order Carnivora; family Phocidae; genus Neomonachus; species Neomonachus schauinslandi. The sequence continues at coordinate 40,411,340 of NC_058403.1, read as the reverse complement.
TTAAAAAAAAAAAACATTTTATAGTTGAACAGAAAAGATTTAGTGGATTCCATAGATACAGAGCCTAGAATAAAACTGAATCCATAAAGAGATCTTGAGACTTTCTTTACGAGTAAGGAAATTGACATCTGGAGATAAAAATGTCCAATGTCACAATGCTAATAAGGGTCCAACTAGACCAACCAAGATTCAGGTCTTATGCTCTATCCTATGTTAGTGTCAATATACCATACTACCTCTGCAAGACAGACAGGACTGATTTTCATGTCAGTTTTGGTAGAACACTGATCCACTAGTAACCCATAGAAATTTCAACTGTAAATTCCCCCTTGGTTACAGGCAAAAATTAATGGGTTTGAAACAAATGCAGGGGCATGGTACTGCTATATTTTTAGATGAAACCTGTTGCTTTATTTTATAGTATGTTTTAACATGTTTTGAAATATGAGTATTTTTAAAAAGAAAAGCTACATTCCAAAAGAATATTTGAGAATAGACAACTCTCTTTCAATCCTGACTTAAAGACAACTGTAAACAAAATAAATGTGGTAAATATTCCACTATGAAAATTACCACATGATCATATGTGTTCTACAATATATAGTGTATAATGTTTCACAGCCCAAAGTGAATGTGATTCGAAGTAAAAGCAATGAAATAAAGTGGAATGTTAAAAAACCACATGCTCAGGATTAGAGATAAGTGTAATACACGGGATGTTCATAAAAGTTTAAGGATGAATGAAAATTTAAATATTTTGAGCATGGAAAAATGGGCCAATATTATTTACCTAATATTTAGATAGCAAGTAAACATACTGGGAGTACTAAAATTTTTCAAAGAAAAAGGAATTGATTTAAATAAAAATGATTGAGAAAAATTTTCTAATGACAAATTAAGTTGTACAAAATAGGTTTATAAATTGGAACAATTATTCCCACAGTAATGCCAAGGCCATTATCATTTGGGGAAATAGTTAATAATTACATTCAGAGCAATTTTGAACTTAAAAGAAAAACTGAACCCAAAAATCAGTCATAAGTTACAGAGCTCTTGTTTCCTTTTTCACAGTTTGACCATTTATTTGCATAAGGAGAAGGTATTCAGCAGGATATATTATTTTGTATTTTCAAGTATTATATTAACATAAACTATAATTTTATGCCATTATACCTCTATTTACTACCAAACTAATTTTTGCTCAACTTTCTACAAAATATTTCTGAGAATATCCACAGATAAATCCAAAGTTTAGGTATAAATAATAGGTGTGCCAAAATACACTTATTTAAAAGTACTTTTCTAAAGTCTACTTCTAATTTTATAACTGATGACCAGTTCTGATCTCTTGATCAAATGAGGCTAAAGCTGGTATGCTTTAAAACAGTTGTCTATGCTGGATTAGCAGCAGGATGGTTCCCAATGTTATTTTCCTAATACTACATGCTTCCAGAAGCCTTCAGCATCCAGAGCTATTTGGCACTTAAAATGGTAACATGTACCAGTTTGTTTGCATTATGATCCTCTTCAAAATATAGAACCCAAGTCAATTCTGAATTAGGATTATGGTACTATACTGAGGAAAACTAATATTAACTCTAGAGTTTACAGATTTTTATAAGTATATTTGAAAGAAAATGTTCTGGTAAGATGGCCTAGTCAATTTTATACTCTAGTTATTGGAGGACTAATTCTTAAATCCCACAACCATTTAGGTTGTTATAAATAATTTAGTATTTATGTATTTTGCTTGATTTAACATATATAATATATATGGGATATATACTATTTTATAATATATATATATTATATATATATAGTGTTGGTTTTATACATAGTGTATTTTACCCTATCCATTATCATAGCTCACTGCTTTAAAATATTAGCCTTGTTATTTTGAAGATGATTAACTCTTATCCCTATAAATCTGGATCCAAGAGGGCCCAGAGTACAATATTTTTAATATCAGCAATCTTCTAATAGTACTCTGGGTGTCAAATGTAAGTTAATGAACACTGTAATGTGGTTTCTAGAATAAATGCCTAGGATTCTCCTCTTGGATTGTGGTGTTCTTTCACTAAGTTAGTCCCTAACATAATCATGCACTGAATGATTTTTATGAAGCAGACGTTTTTCTGAGTTCTTGATATGTATAGTCTAATATAATCCTCATAACTAAAGGATAAAGGATTATTAATATCTTCTTCCCATTGGTGAAGACACTAAACTTCCAAAAGACTACACAAAATCTTGTCAACACACTCTAGGAAGTGACAGAAGATTTGAACTCAAGCACTCTCTCTCTTTTTTTTTTTTTAAGATTTTATTTATTTATTTGACACACTAATATCTAGCAGGATTCATCTAATAAATATTTGCTCAACGAATGAAAGAAGAAGAGTATATTTTAATTGTTTCAATAAAACGAACAACAGGAAATGGGTAAGCACTTAACCATGCGTTATGGGCTAAATTGTGTCCCACCACCACCAAATCCATAGTGTTGAAGTTCTAATACCTAAGTTCCTCAGGATGGAAACATATTTGGAGGTAGGTTCTATAAAGGGATGATAACCTTGAGATCATTAGGGCAGGCCCTAAAACAATGTGACTTGGGGTCCTCATAAGAAAAGGAAATTTGGACACAGACACATACAGAGGAAAGTCTTTGGGAAGACAAAGCAAGAAGACAGCTCTCTATAAGCCAAGAAGAGAGGCCTGGTACAGATCCTTCCCTCATCACCCTTGAAGGAACCAACCTTGCCAACACCTTGATCTTGGACTTCTGGCCAGTAAAAAAAAAATACATTTCTGTTGTTTATGCCACCAGTCTGTGGTACTTTGTTATGGAAGCCCTAGCAAAGAATATACCATGTAATGACATTTATGCAAAATTGAGAAGTATAATATTTCAAGTAAAGGTTGTTTTTGGTACCCAGTTAATTGTTTGATTTATCATATTGTTCTCCAAAAATTCTGGTTCAAATGTTTTCAAAGATATGCTTGGCAAACAAAGAGTTTTGAAGAGAATTAGAATAAGAATTTAAGAATTTTTTTTATTATAATCAGGCCAGGTCCCCCACACCCAATAAACTGATAAATATTTTTATCAGTTTCTCCTAGCAAGGGTTAAAAAATAAGGTAAATTCAGGTAAATGTGACCTGACTTCAATGACATATAAATTACAAAAACAGAAGCAGATAAACCCTTTAGTTTAAGTAGTCATGGTGTCAGGAAATAGTTAAGTAGTAAAACCTTGAACTGCTACAGATGGAGGATGTTTAATAGTGCTGCACAGGAAGTGTGTTAGAGTCCAAGTTTCTGCACAGTGAGAGACCTGTTTTCAGCTAAGACTTAATGTTGAAATTATGCTTCCAAATAAAAGTAGACGAGTTTAAAATGTATTTGTCATTATTATATTTGGGTAGAAAATAGCAGGGCTACTGCACAATGGAAGGCATATATAAATAATAAATTACAGCACATACTAGACAAAATTAATGTCTTCTTACTAATTCCATCGTTAGAAATAGAGTACTTAAAGTGATTTTTTTTTAAAAAGAGTAGCTGATGGGCGCTTGGGTGGCTCGGATGGTTGGGCGTCTGCCTTCGGCTCAGGTCATGATCTCGGGGTCCTGGGATCGAGTCCCACATTGGGCTTCCTGCTCCTTGGGAGCCTGCTTCTCCCTCTGCCTCTCTCTCTCTCTCTGTCTCTCATGAATAAATAAATAAAAAATCTAAAAAAAAAATAAATAAATAAAATAAAATAAAAAATAAAAAGAGTAGCTGATATAAAAAATCATTGCAGATGAAAACAAGGGTTCTCTTTTAGAATAAAAGCAACTGAGTCAGGGCCGGTTGCTATAAAGCAAGGAACAACTCACAGTAACATCATCTGGAAACCAGGACATTTCAAGAAGAAGAGTGTAGCTCAAAACAGAGCTAAGTCTTTTAGTATAGTTTTCAATACTATACTTGGAATAAAGGATTGGACATTATACCAATGCAATAAAAGTCTGGACATTAATACCAGAATCCCACTTTATATCAGATAAAGCCTATGGTATACTTCCTACTTCATAATATAAGATCAATCCTTGTTTAGTACTATCCATACTTGAGAAATACTCACGTTTATTCCCTTCAGAAATTTTCAACATCTTCTAAACAGACTGGAATCCATTAAACCACTACACTCTAAGCAATACCAAACGAAGAAAGAGTTTCTAAAAGAGGAAGATAAATTAATGACAAGCTTTGTCAAATGCTCCTAGTAGCTGAGAAAGATGAAGGTTGAGGACTGATCCACTGCATTTGGCTACATGGATGTCATTGGTGTGCCTAGTATAGAATGAGACTTAACTGGTTGATGCCTGTCTCGATGTACTTTATCTATTTGTTTCTTCAATGATGTTTTATTGAAGAAATATTATGTGTTGGTACTAAAAAGGTAACTATGAAAAATAACAAATCAATTTATTTATTTTCATAATAAAAATAATTAAATTAGAAAACAAATGAAAACAAAACACCCATTAAAATTCTGTATTTCTAAAAAAACAGAACAAAACAAAAAATTCTGTATTTCTTCAGATTGCTTATTTTTATTTAGGATATACTAATTACGTAATTTAAAACATATTTAAAATTATCAAAAAAAAACCAGATTGAGGTGCTAAAAAGTTTTTTGTGTTAGTTAATATATAATAGATTTCTCTTCTAAAAAAAGTCAAGAGAGCTGTTATATTGCATTTCTTAACCCAGTTCTTTAAGTAATGCCACAGAGATATGTCATGGTCAATTATCTCAGATAAGTGTCTAGAGTGACAGGATGGCTGCTTAATTTAGCTTTTTCATACACAGGCAAATGCACACATGCAATAGACATCAATAAATATTGTCTATGATATTTACCAATTAATTCTAGGGATACACAGTCAGGCAAAACAGGAGGACATTTTTTTGGATTATACTGATATTATAAGTCCTAATTTATCTTTTCATTTAAATTAATTAATGTTTACTTCATATTTACTTTATTCGTAAATGTTCATGTCACTTTACCAACATCTATCTTCATATCTTATTCACTGTAATAATATTATACATTTACATTTGTGAAACACTAATTTGATGTTAAATAACATGGTAAATTATGTTTTAAAAAGTAATTCAACAAAAGCAAGGTATGCATGTGAAAATAAAAATTAAGTATGTAGTACCCCAAAAGAGTACATTCAGTGTGAAGTGAAAATCTGAACCAGACACTGTTGTTAAGTTCAATAGACTTTTATAGTTAATATAAACATGAATAAAGATTTTTAATTTTAATTTAATTAGAAGAGGAAAAATAAAGCAGCAATCATTTTGTATGGCATAACTCAGAGCTCTACAAAATGGACACATAGAAAATTAAAGATTAAAAACATAGCTCAGGTAACAAAAAATTCAATAAATTCAACAAACAGGGCATAATGTATTGCTTCCTTGGCTTCACAAGTCTTTGAAATGTTCTCTTTCTACACAATGGGATTTTCTACTGCATTCCCTATCCACCACATGTTTTTCTATTGTCATTTACCTAAACACTGAACATACTGTGGAATCAGTACTGCTGGGCTGAATGAAACTGTAAAAAGCACCAGCTGGCTGTATTCAGAATGGCACTTGTCCGGGTCTCAAATGTCTTATTTATATACAGTGGAATTCTGCCAGCTGTTTAATATTTAGGGATAATAAATGTAATTGGCAGTACTACACAAGTACAACTAACAAAATATCAGAAAATGCTTCTCAATGTGAAGTTTAACTTGTTCTCATTTCCCATAATTCAATTTGTGACAGTGGAAAATAAGTTTAAGCAATTTTTCTTTTGAAATAATAAAAAAAAATTAAAAAAAATGTAAACGGAGCTGTAGGTGAGTTGTAAGCTTATCATCTGGTCTATATTTTATTAAACCAGGGGCATATATTGATAGGTGAAGCTTATACCATTATATGGATGAACAGAGGTATTTAGACAGGTCCCTGGGCCTCTTAGACAAGGTAAATGTTACTAAGTCCTTAAGGAAGCCACAATCTAGTGTCAAAATAAATTAATATCGTGTGAAAATACACTGAGATTTTATCAAAAAAGGTTTATATAAAATGTATGATGGAGCCTCTAACTGTGCTAGTCAAAAATATAACACTGTGATTTCATTTTCATTTCTAGACACAAACGGTAAGCATGCATCTCTTGATGAAAGAAGAAAGAAAAAAGAAAGAAAGAAAGAAAGAAAAAGAAAGAAAGAAAGAAAAAGAAAGAAAGAGGGAGGGAGGAAAGAGAGAGAGGAAGGAAGGAAAGGGAAGGAGAAGAAGAAGAAGAAGAAGAAGAAGAAGAAGAAGAAGAAGA